>NC_083589.1:45725834-46025834 GCF_027579695.1 Neoarius graeffei
ACAACATCGTCTTTGGATGAGCTGCCAAGGCCTGCTTTTTCCTCATGCCCTCCGAAACATAATTAAACATAAATAAATATATCAAAAAATGAACAGTTTAGACATGATCTATTTGGTAATAACCTCACAGAAATTACTGGTGTACACTACTGGTGTACTGTTTACACTTGTGAGACTGCAGTACTGGCATTACTTACATAGGTGGGGTTTTTGTTTGTGTTTGTTTGTTTTGTGGTTTTATCTTTACAATGTCACATCAATCAGAGGCTTATTAAAAAAATCGTTCTAGCACTATGTATCATTAATTAACCCCATAAAAATACACCCCATAACAGGAATTAATAAATAGCATACTGTTGTACCAATATCACCATGTTTCAACTCTGTGACCTTCTGAAATTAGTGTAGCTTAAAAAAAAAAAAAACTTCATCACTGAAGGACAACTGATAGGACTCGGCGATCCGAACTACTTCTGATAGTGACAAAGTCTGACCATGATAAGCTTGCTGCCAGCTATGACCTCAGACTTGGCACAAAAGGAATTTAACCCAGTGAGAAAGCATAGAAGATAGTAGTCTAGTCTTTAAGAGTTAACATAATGCTACATCCAAAAGTAGTGCAACGCTAATGCATCACACTTAAATAAACTTTGTAGTGTACTAGAAAAAAAAATTCTGCTGCACTCAAAAAGGACATAATAATAATAATAATAATAATAATAATAATCCTTTTGCTTTATAAATTATAGACTCATTTTTCATCCAATTTGGTTAAACAACTCTAACCAAGAATACATTAAATAACTCTGGGCAAATTTGATTAACTAATTTACACAAGTGTAAAACCAAACAAACATCAAGAACAAATAAGTGCACAGGTTCTTCATTTATATCAAGGCCATCCATATTATATTCACCTAATTTGGATAAACTATGTCTTTTTTTAACATTACTTAAAGTATGTTAAATCTTATTTGATTGTATAACAAATATTATGGCCTATCATACCATGAGTGTGCTTCATTAAGCATCTTCCATTTAATATTAGTAAGTCTTTTTGAGGTGGTGTTTTTTTTAAGTATCATTCACCATAATGTAACACAAGGTATTACTTTTAATTGAAACGGATGAGTAATATGTATATTATAGACCCTATGCATTGTGAAAACAGTGTTGCATGGATATGTATTTTTTCAAGCATCACCAATGTCATAATGTAACACAAGGTATTACTTTTAATTGAAACAGATGAGTAAGATCTATATTATAAACCCCATGGATTGTGAAAACAGTGTTGCATGATGGATATGTATTTTTTAAAGCATCACCAATGTCATAATGTAACACAATGGATTACTTTTAACTGAAACAGATGAGTAATATATATTATAGACCCCATGCTTGTGAAAACAGTGTTGCATGATGGATATGTATTTTTTTTTTTAAATATCACCAATGTCATAATGTAACACAATGGATTAACTGAAACAGATGAGTAATATATATATATTATAGACCCCATGCTTGTGAAAACAGTGTTGCATGATGGAGCTATGTTTTTTTTTTTTTTTAAATATCACCAATGTCATAATGTAACACAATGGATTGATTTTAAGTGAAAGGGATGAGTGATGTGTATATAAATGCAAGACACTGCATTGTGAAAACAGTGTTGCATGATGGATATTATGGCCTGTAATATTGTGCTCTATTTTGTCATCTTCCATTTAATATTAGGTGTGTGTGTGTGTGTTTAAAGTATCAGTGTCATATTGTAACAGTATTAGCTTACATTTGCGGTGCTTACTGTGTGCATTTTGCTGTATAGTAACCGTGTGGATTGCGTGTCATTTATCACACAGCGTTAGTGCGTTTCACACGTACTGTAGTTTTACGGCGATGAAACCCCGAGGCGGATAAAACTCCAGCGCGCGCTGCAACTCCACTCGGTTCACTACGTGCTGCTGATCCTTTCAGCCTCTCATCCTCTCTGAGAAGTGGGCGGGCCCGCGCGCTTCAGCCAATCAGAGCTTCGTTGTGTTTAAATAGCCCTCGCCATTAGCTCTCTCCGCTCCTCAGTCGCTTTTACTTACAATCGCCATATTGGTTGCTCGGATGACTTGGTGGTTTTTTTCTTTAGGACTTACTACGAGACGGGAGTGACTTCTTCTTCTCCAGAGCTGCACACTTTCACATTGTTCCTTGTGCCACACTGACTGCATTGCTTTTCCGCGGGTTTGTTTTTTGTTTTGTTTTTGTGGCATGCCTGCTGCTCTGATGCTTATTCGTTGTCTTATCGGTTTTTATTACAGGAACAGTCTAGTTAGGTGTTTGTGATCTGTATCCTCGACAGCAGCGAGCCTACGTGTTTGTTTTCGTACCGAGTTTCATGTGGCAAAATGTCGGACGTGCGTCTTTCTAATGGAAGTCCGCCGCTGGAGCGTGTGGACCCGAGACCGGAGGGACACACCAAGCCGTCGGTGTGCAAGAACCTGTTCGGCTCGCCGGACCCGGAGGAAGTAAAACGAACGTATCTGGAAGAGTTGCAGAAGTCGGAAGCGGCGTTCAGGGAGAAGTATAACTTCGATGTTGTGAACGACAAGCCGCTTGAGCCCGGCAGGTTCGAGTGGGAGCCGGTGGACGCCGGAGACGCGCCCGAGGTTTACAGCAGGCCGTCGCGTGCAAACAAACGGGTGGATCTTAACGGGAGTCAGACGGACTGCCAAAAAACGCCAAACGCGGCGAAGAAAAGACCTTCTCTGGAGGACGCGGGTAAATAAAAAATAGCCTACAGCAGGATGTAGTAGGAGTGCTCGGCTTCTGAAAATGTATTCCTTAATTTTTCATGACGCTCGCGACGTTGTCGCTTTGCAGCGCACGCGAGCTCTTAAACATCTGGCTGAGTTGTTTTGACGTTTCGACGCTCGCTCGTTTGAAGAGCCTTTTGTTTGAAGACCAATCATCACATCATTGCGTTTATATGCAATACCTGCGTTCCCCCCTTCTCTCTCTCTCTCTCTCTCTCTCTCTCTCTCTCTCTCTCTCTCTAGCTTTTGCTATTTTCTGGTTATTATTTGCTGCAGTTAGATTTATATAACCTATAAGGAAGTTATTTTGAGGAGGAAAAAAACAAATAGTGATAGTGAAATTGATAGTGGCGCACTTGCAAGCGTCTAACCACCGCGTCTTCCCTTTCAAACTCAGATTCTGTACGGCAGAGTAAAAGAGTGAACCATGGAGAGGAAGACAGCAGCAGTCAAGACAGAGCAGAGCAGACACCCAGAAAATCAGATCCCAACACATAAAAACAACAGGACACCTGCAAGCAAAGGTGGGTTTTATTAGATTTAAAAGCACTTTGCAACTGTTACTTTTGCATTAGGGAAAAGGGAAAAAAATAAAGTTAGAAGTTGGTCAAACGTGTTGTGCACGTGGAAGGTTCTTGCAGGAAGCCTGTGTTTCATTGCAAAAGGGACTTTGGTGTTGTAAACACATGCCTTTGGACTGCAGTACTACAGTGTAGTAACACGTCATCGACACTCTGGTGTGTGTATGGGTGTATGTGTGTGCACGCAACATCGTACACATACATGCATCCATACATGCATTGAGTGTCCCTTATTGTCACCTTGATGACCTTTTGAAAGACCATATTCATTTGCAACAGGGATTCAAGAATTCCTGTTTTTAATTTTAATTTTTCTTTTTAAATTTATCTGTTTTGATGATGCTGATAAGTGCAACTGGTTCTGTGCAGTGCATGCAAGTGTGATGGACAACGATTTCTATCTTTGTTTTTCTTATTCAAGTGATACTTTTCTTTGGCGCTAAATAGACTTTGTTATTCTGTTTCCTGCAGAGAGATGAAGAATGTGCATTTCTCCATCAAAGAGCTTTATGAAGTAAACAGGGACAGCAGCAAATGAGAAGAGCATTTCCTTTTCGAAGGATGTGTAAGGCAGTAGAAGCACTGATTTTTTTTTTTTATACTTTTTTTTTTTTTTGAAACTACACTAAAGTTTTGGCACTCAAAAAAGACATTTGCCTCAAAAGCAGACAATGTAGCAGTGTGCAGATGGTGTTTCCTTTTTGCTTTTGTCTTTACTACCTATGTATATAATTATATGTAGCATATTACATTATAACATTATGATGAGAGAAATCGTATAGTCTGAATGACTTGAAGAATTGCTGTGCAGTTTTCAAAACAACCCCCAGTAATCCTCCCAACAATAAAAAGGATGTTTTATTAACTTAAATAAAGCGTCAGTATTGTCAGGGTTTAAAACATTACAAGTTCTAGCAATTTAAAAATAATTGCACAGAACTGTGGTCCTCCATTAAGAGCACCCATAGAAAAAGGTTCACAGTTGAAAGAGAACTGGTGTCGACCCATTTGAGACATCAGCAGATAAACGATTTTTTAATTATTGGTGATACTATTGAGGAGTGTATGGTACTTTATGTGAAGTTTATTTAAAAATCTGCCAAAGTTGCAATACATTCAGGCAGGGATATTCCTTTTTCTAGGGTGTGGTTTTTATGGTTTTGACAGTGTTTCACAGTATTATAATATCCCTGGGTTTTTCCAGTAGTTTCCTCCCTAGATTGTTTTGAATTTGCTTATGAAACACAAAATCTACTGAGTAAAATAATT
Organism: Neoarius graeffei; assembly: GCF_027579695.1. Classification (NCBI taxonomy): domain Eukaryota; kingdom Metazoa; phylum Chordata; class Actinopteri; order Siluriformes; family Ariidae; genus Neoarius; species Neoarius graeffei. The sequence goes on from NC_083589.1 coordinate 45,730,492, forward strand.
TTTAGAAAGGAAACTGAAATTAACAGCAAATTCTTTTGTCACATTTCATGTTTTTTTTTTCTCCTCCTTGCATCGCTGTGTAGCAAATTTTGTAGATTTTATTTTTTTAAACACTGGTCCAGGTTTGTAAGTAAACCCTGTCCTTTGCAATCACAAAATGGTATTCATGTTGAACATGATGTTCCACTGTGTTGTGTCCCGTCCCCTGTCCCCCCCCCCCCCCCCCCCCCCCAAAAAAAAAAAAGACTAGACGTTACACTGCATGTGTAAAATTCTGAAGTATACCTGTGTATATTGCTTTGTAAAAACACTGAGGAAATTATACTAACTTATTTATGTTAAGCTTTTTTTTTTTTTTTTTTTGTCGTTATTGTTCATGATTATCCAAAGTGGCATTTGTGGGTTGTGTGGGTGTTTCCTTTGTTTAAAAAAAACAAAACAAAACACACACACAAAAAAAACCTGAAAAGGTTTTTTCTTTTTTTTTTTTTTTATTTTGAAAATTTTGTGCAAGGTTGCAGACTGAGCCTATATTAAATTTTGATGTGGATTTTGTATTGCTTGTTTTAAAGATGATTAATAAAAAAAATGAAACACTCTACTTTTGATTCCACTCTGTATACATCCATATGCATAACAAAATACATGTTTCAAATGGGTTTATATTACAACTTCATTAATTCACTAAGCAAGTATTTGCTCTTGTTAAGGATACTTCATGGTTAATACACAACACTTGCCAATAAAAAAAATATGCTGTATAAATATCCCTTGATTTTTTCCCCCCTCCTCTTTCAGTTTGAAGCCATTGTAGAATGTTATGTAGATTTTTAACTGAATTTTTATACAGATACAGTCTGTTAAACATAACCCACGCCTTTTAATCACCTGATCTAAAATTAAGCTTCAAAAGGATATTATAGTGCAAGGACTACGCATTAAAAGGGGTGACAAACTGGATCCTAACTGCTGTAATGTCTATTATTTACTTGCATCCAGAGTAATTAGGATGGTATGAACACCTATGGGTTTGAAACCTGTTAAATATGGCAGTATGTTTGAAATGCATGCTGTAAGTAGTAAGAAATACCGATTGCATGCCATCACCCCTATAAAATACTCGGTCAGAAGTTACACGAAGCCCGCAGATGTGTGCGCTCGCGCTTATAGACAGCTTCGAATTTGAAACTGGATGCAAGTCAGTGTCTTATGGAAGCCTATAGGAGGGGATTTTGCGCACTCGCTTTCGCTTAGAAGCGCAGTCATTCGCTTTAAACGCGCCGGGAAATGTTATATGCTTTAAAAAAAAAAAAAACCTGAAGTGTTTTCACTGCGTGCACATTACAGCCGACTCCGGGCGCCATTCGGAGCGCGCGCAGGAACCTGCCCTCACCCTGCCTGCCTCGATTGAGAAAAACAAGGACACGTCCCATGAAAAAAAAAAAAAATAGGGGAAAAAATCGACAGGATACTGACATTTGGCTCATCCAATCAGGATAGGTTTAAGGAAAGCACACCACTGGCGGCAGCCACTGAGTTCGGCTGCGCTGTGGATTTGCCGCGGGAGCGCGCGAGTCGGTACAGGATGTCCTTTCCGCTAAGCCACGGTCCCGAACCCAGCACCATTGGCCAGATTTTATCGAGGGATTTTTTTTTTTTTTTTGTGCTGATGCTTGCAAAACCAACCGTGGTTGACACACAGACTGAACGCTTAAAGCCCCAGGCGATCTGCAGCTTGATGAAATAAAAAGCTGAAGCATGGACAGAAATTGAACCTACACAAAGAACGTACAGGGTCGTTTTTAAATTCATTTTCTGCATCCTCACTTTAGCATCTTACATAAACCGAACACTGAGACAGAGTGGCAAATCCGACTCAGTTTCACTAAACTCTATCAGGAGAACACAAGAGGAGCAGTGGAAATGGATCCACTCCTGGCCACACAAAGACAATACAGATAGCAAAGAAAAATGTTATATATATATATATATATACACACACACACACGGAGGTGTAGTGGTTAGCACTGTCGCCTCACAGCAAGAAGGTCCTGGGTTCGAGCCCCGTGGCTGGCGAGGGCCTTTCTGTGTGGAGTTTGCATGTTCTCCCCGTGTCCGCGTGGGTTTCCTCCGGGTGCTCCGGTTTCCCCCACAGTCCAAAGACATGCAGGTTAGGTTAACTGGTGACTCTAAATTGACCGTAGGTGTGAATGTGAGTGTGAATGGTTGTCTGTGTCGGCCCTGTGATGACCTGGCGACTTGTCCAGGGTGTACCCTGCCTTTCGCCCGTAGTCAGCTGGGATAGGCTCCAGCTTGCCTGCGACCCTGTAGAAGGATAAAGCGGCTAGAGATAATGAGATGAGATGAGAATATATATATATATATATATATATATATATATATGGAGGCGTAGTGGTTAGCACTGTCACCTCACAGCAAGAAGGTCCTGGGTTCGAGCCCAGTGGCCGATGGGGGCCTTTCTGTGTGGAGTTTGCACGTTCTCCCCGTGTCTGTGTGGGTTTCCTCCGGGTGCTCCGGTTTCCCCCACAGTCCAAATACATGCAGGTTAGGCTAATTGGTGGCTCTAAATTGACCGTAGGTGTGAATGTGAGTGTGAATGGTTGTTTGTCTGTCTGTCTATGTGTCAGCCCTGTGATGACCTGGCGACTTGTCCAGGGTGTACCCCGCCTCTTGCCCATAGTCAGCTGGGATAGGCTCCAGCTTGCCTGCAACCCTGTAGAACAGGATAAGCAGCTACAGATAATGGATGGATGGATATATATATATATATATATATATATATATATATATATATATATATATATGACCGCGAGTTGGCCTAGTGGTTAGCGCGTCCGCCTCTCGATCAGGAGTTCTATTCACGGTCAGGTCATACCAAAGACCATCATAAAAATGGTACCTACTGCTGTCTGGCAAGGCATGCTGCAATACAGATGTGAGTGGGGAGTCAAACTCTTGCGGTTACCAGAGGACTAGCCCCCCACTGTAACCCTAGCTATGTAATAAGCGAGAGGCCGAGGGAAACGGAGATCGGTGCCGCCCTATGCGCCACATGGCGTGGGAAGGGACTGATATATATATATATCAGTCCCTTCCCACGCCATGTGGCGCATAGGGCGGCTACATGGCTATGCATGGCTACAATTATCAACACCTTTTCAGATTTACCAATAAAAAACAGTTTTACAAACAGTTTCAGTTACACCAGTTATTATTGGTTAATTAATCAACCGGAAACCTCGCCCTCGCCCTTTGATCTTGGCGTCTGATGACACAGCTTGTTACCTGAGATGGAATTTTTGTAGCACGATCAGCAATTTGAGGAAAACCCGTACATTATCATCGCAAGTAAGTATGGTGGAAAGATCATGGACATGTTTTTACTTATCAAATACACTGATATTTCATGTCTTTCTTTAAAGTCCGCCTAGTTACAGGTTGCTGATGAGATGCCATTTTAATAACTGTTAGGGAGTCCTCGTCCAGTCAGTTAGAGAAATAAAGATCATGGCAAATCCCACATAAAGAAAGCAAGACAAAAAAAAAACAACCATTTAATTAACCACACTAACATATTAATCATCGGAAACCTTGTTGAAACCTACTTTGTTTCTTACTCTTTCATTTGACAGACGCCATTTTGTATCTAAATGCGTGCATTTGAGAAGTCACGTGAGGTGTAAGTAATAGTGATCACTTTCACCGATGTCCACCATTATCGACACCCTGTGGAATTAAGTGACATTTACAACTGTTATGTATAGATCTTTGTGTAACATTGTTGAAGTAGATGCCTGGTACCACATTTCTTGTGTGTCCAATCCAGCTGTCTTTGCTGGCCTAACTCAAGACAAGGCTGAAAATGTTGAATTTATATATAATCAGTGCGGCAAAGTTTCTTATTCTTTTCCAAATTGAGGACGTAAATTACATTTATTGGTAAACTACAAAACTAGAAATTAATACAAACAGCAATGAATGAGTAACAATATGTTATCTACAAAAATACTTAGAAAGTGGGACAAAAAGATTTTCTGACAGGTTAAACATTATCAGTTCATTTGTTTACAAACATTAGAATTACTTCCTCATTTATGTAAGCACAGACATCGATATATTTATATAAAAGATATTTTGTACTAAAGATAAGTCTATGTAAAACAAATTTTAAATAAAAACTATGTTTTGTGGGCAGCACGGTGGTGTAGTGGTTAGCACTGTCGCCTCACAGCAAGAAGGTCCTGGGTTCGAGCCCCGTGGCCGGCGAGGGCCTTTCTGTGCGGAGTTTGCATGTTCTCCCCGTGTCCACATGGGTTTCCTCCGGGTGCTCCGGTTTCCCCCACAGTCCAAAGACATGCAGGTTAGGTTAACTGGTGACTCTAAATTGACCGTAGGTGTGAATGTGAGTGTGAATGGTTGTCTGTGTCTATGTGTCAGCCCTGTGATGACCTGGCGACTTGTCCAGGGTGTACCCTGCCTTTCGCCCATAGTCAGCTGGGATAGGCTCCAGCTTGCCTGTGACCCTGTAGAAGGATAAAGCGGCTAGAGATAATGAGATGAGATGAGATAAGTCTATGTGTAGCGCGTATCGAGTGTGGGTGGAGCACAGAGGACGGCAGGACAACGTTTGGAGGCAGACAAGGCGATTTATTTTTATAACTTTTCAGTTTCAGTACTCTCATTCATTCACACACACACACACACACACACACACTCGTCTGGTCCCGGGTTGCGCTCCCTCTCCTCTCTCTCTGCCTCCTTAAATAGGGAGCGGTTACTGGGAAAACACACACACAAACACAGGTTAATTATCCTCAGGTGTCGCGATTCTGCCACTCACCTTCCCCGGCTCCACCCTCCTGTCACAGACCGGCGCTTGACCACGCCCCCGCTGCCACATACCCCCACCGCCCGACTCAGGCCGGGCGCTCGTCCGGCCTGCAGCCGACTCCCCCCCCCTTGACGGGAGAGGAAGTCCGCCACGACCATCTGCGCCCCCGGCCTGTGGACCACCTTGAAGTTGAAGGGTTGGAGTGCCAGATACCAACGGGTGATCCGTGCGTTGGCATCCTTCATGCGGTGGAGCCACTGGAGGGGCGTGTGGTCCGAACAGAGAGTGAAAGAGCGCCCCAGCAGGTAGTAACGGAGGGTGAGGACCGCCCACTTAATCGCCAGGCACTCTTTTTCAATTGTGCTGTAGCGCCCCTCACGCACTGACAGCTTCCGGCTGATGTACAGGACCGGGCGGTCCTCCCCCTCCACCTGCTGGGACAAAACGGCCCCCAGCCCTCTGTCCGACGCATCGGTCTGCAACACAAAAGGGAGAGAGAAGTCAGGGGAGTGTAAAAGTGGCCCCCCACACAGTGCAGCCTTTACCTCAGAGAAAGCCCGCTGGCACTGCTCTGTCCACTGGACCGGATCTGGCGCCCCCTTTTTAGTGAGGTCAGTCAGCGGGCTGGTGATGTCCGAATAATTAGGTATAAACCTACGATAGTAGCCAGCCAGCCCCAGGAACTGCCTCACCCCCTTTTTGGTCTTGGGCCTCGGGCAGGCCGCAATCGCTGCTGTCTTATTAATTTGGGGACGCACCTGCCCGTTGCCCAAGTGGAAGCCCAGATACCGTACTTCCACCCGCCCAATCGCACACTTCTTCGGGTTGGCAGTGAGTCCCCCCTGCCTCAGCGACCTAAGGACGGCCCTCAGGTGTTGTAGGTGCCACTGCCAATCATTACTATAAATGATGATATCATCTAGGTAAGCGGCTGCATAAGTGGCATGGGGCCGGAGGACCCGGTCCATCAGCCGCTGAAACGTAGCGGGCGCCCCAAACAGCCCAACAGGAAGTGTGACGAACTGGTGTAAGCTGAACGGTGTGGAAAAGGCCGTTTTTTCCCGGGATAATGGAGTCAAGGGGATCTGCCAATATCCCTTCGTCAAATCCAGTGTCGAGTAAAAGCGAGCCGTGCCTAGTCGATCGAGCAGCTCATCAATACGAGGCATTGGGTACGCGTCAAATTTAGACACCGCGTTGACTTTTCTATAGTCCACACAGAACCAGACCGAGCTGTCGGCCTTGGGAACCAAGACCACCGGGCTGCTCCAGTCACTGTGGGACTCCTCAACGATGCCCATTTCGAGCATGGCCTGAAGTTCTTCCCGAACCACCTTTTTTTGTGTTCGGGTAATCTATAAGGACGGCTCCGCACTACCACCCCCGGGGGCATCTCTATGTGGTGTTCTATGAGGTTAGTGCGACCGGGCAGGGGCGAGAACACATCCGAAAACTTGGCCTGCAACTGGGCGACCTCCGTGAGTTGGGTCGGGGAGAGGTGGTCTCCACAGGGGACCGGAGAGGTACGTAATGCCAATGACCCTTTTTGGCCCTCCGGCCCCAGCTCCGCCTTCTCCGGAACTACCGACACCAACGCCACGGGGACCTCCTCGTTCCAGAGTTTCAGCAGATTGAGGTGGTAGATCTGTAGCGCCCCCTCCCTGTCCGTTCGCCTAACCTCATAGTCAACGTCCCCGACTCGCCGTGTGACGTCAAAGGGTCCTTGCCACTTGGCGATTAATTTGGAGCTCGACGTGGGCAACAGGACGAGTACCTTATCTCCCGGAGTGAACTCTCTAAGGCGCGTGCCCTTGTTGTACAGGCGGGCTTGCCGTTCCTGGGCCTGCCGCAAATTCTCCTGAGTTAGGTGGGTGAGCGTGTGGAGTTTTGGGCGCAGATCCATAACGTACTGAATTTCATTTTTGCTTGGTGAAGGTCCCTCCTCCCAATTTTCCCGCAGTACATCTAAGATGCTGCGCGGCTTACGCCCATATAATAATTCAAACGGGGAGAACCCCGTGGAGGCTTGGGGGACCTCTCGCACTGCAAACAAGGGTTCGAGCCACTTATCCCAGTTATGTGCGTCCTCACTTACGAATTTTTTGATAATATTCTTGAGGGTGCGGTTGAACCGTTCAACTAAACCATCCGTCTGTGGGTGATAAACGCTGGTGCGGATCGGCTTAATACCCAGTAGCCCATACAGTTCGCTCAGTGTTCGTGACATAAACGAGGTGCCTTGGTCAGTCAGAATCTCTTTCGGGATTCTAACCCGGGAGATGACGTGGAAGAGGGCCTCCGCAATACTGCGTGCTGAGATATTGCGAAGAGGCACCGCTTCCGGGTATCGCGTTGCATAGTCCACCAGAACCAATATAAAGCGGTACCCTCGTGTTGACCGATCTAATGGCCCGACGAGATCCATCCCAATTCTTTCGAACGGGGTCTCGATTAATGGTAGGGGGCGCAAGGGCGCTTTTGGAATGGCCGCTGGATTTACTAACTGGCATTCGCGGCACGCCGTACACCACTTACGGACATCGCCACGAATCCCCGGCCAATAGAATCGGGCCATTATCCGGGCGAGTGTCTTATCCTGCCCGAGGTGTCCAGCCATGGGATTAAAGTGAGCCGCCTGAAATACCAATTCCCGGCGGCTCTTAGGAATTAGCAATTGGGTGACTCGCTCTTTCGTCTGAGTGTCCTGCGTCACTCGGTATAACCTATCCTTCAAAATGGAAAAATAGGGGAAGGACGGGGTGGCGCCCGGCTGGAGCGTCTGACCATCGATTACTCTCACTTGGTCAAACGCGTGTCGCAGAGTCTCGTCTCGCGATTGTTCCAGTGGGAAATCCGCGAGGGATTCCCCAATAGAAAGAGGAGGGGCTGGTGGCTCCTCACTCTGTCGCGTAGATGACGTAGACGGCTCTGCGACCGCAGCTCCAGCCAAAGCGACACCGGGACCCTCCCCTGTTAACCAGCAGGACCCACTCTTTATTAGGCGTGCCATTAAACCCCGAAATCCTGGCCAATCAGTCCCCAAGATCAAAGAGTGGGTAAGGCGAGGATTAACCGCTGCCTTCACTATCGATTTCTCCCCTCTGAAATGTATGTGGACCGACACCAACGGGTAGCTGTGAATATCCCCGTGCACACACAACACCTTCACCCCTTGTGCTCCCCCCAATGCCTCGTCTTGCACCAGGCTTTGGCGGATCGAGGTCTGATTGTAACCTGAATCCACCAACGCCTGATATGTAGCCCCTTGTACACTTACCGGTATGCGATACGCTCCGGCCCGATCGAGGGCAGCCTCTGGCGCGTCGGGGATCCGCACCACCGCCCCCACTTCCATCGCTGCACACTGTTGCTGCAGGTGGCCCGGTTCCCCGCAGCGTCAGCAAACCGGCCCGGGCCTTCCCTCTGCAGCTGTGTTCTGGGGCTCACTCACCTGAGGGGGGGGAGAGACAGACACAGAAGGGAGAAATGGGAGGGCACCACGGGTGCGGCGGGCCGGCTGGGGTGGAGCCGGCCCCTGCCTCCGCGGTGGGGGAATGGGGCGAGGACGGGACATGGGAGGAGGGGGGGGGAGAAAGAGAGAGAGAAGAGGAGAAAGAAGATGCTGTCGTCCGCTGTCCTGCTGCCGGAACAGCCGCCAGATGATCCTCCACCAGTCCCACGGCCTGATCCAGCGACGCCGGGCGGTGGCACTGGACCCACTCCGCGGTTCCAGCTGGTAAGCGGGCGATGAACTGTTCCAGCGCCACCTGGTCGATGATTCCCTCGGCGTCGCGATCTTCGGCCCTCAGCCACCGCCAGCAGGCGTCCCGGAGCTGCTGGCCGAACGTGAACGGGCTGCCGACTTCCTCCATCCGCAGTGTGCGGAAGCGCTGGCGCTGCTGCTCCGGCGTGCGCCCCACGCGCTGGAGGACAGCCCGGCGAAGGTCGGCGTAGGCCAGCCTGCGGTCGGCGGGGAGCTGTAGTGCGGCCAGCTGCGCCTCTCCCGTCAGGAGGGGGAGGAGGCGCACCGCGCACTGCTCCATTGGCCACCCCGAGGCTTCGGCGACCTGCTCGAACAATGTGATGAAAGCCTCGGGGTCGTCCTGCGGGCCCATCTTGGTCATGGTGAGGGGAGACGGGCCCGCGGCCGGGGCGCTGGTGGACCCCGCCGACGCGAGGAGACGCCGGAACGCCTCTCGATCTTCCTGCTAGGCCAGCACCAGGGCTTCAAAGCGGCGCTCCTGCTCCTTTCGGAGCGTGACAAGTGCCTGGTGCTGGCTCTGCTGAGCCGTGGCGAGGGCGTGGACCAAGTCTGCGAACGGGGAGGATTCCATGGGGCTGCTGTGTTGGTGCTCCACCTTTTTTCCTGGGTTTCGGCACCACTGTAGCACGTATCGAGTGTGGGTGGAGCACAGAGGACGGCAGGACAACGTTTGGAGGCAGACAAGGCGATTTATTTTTTTTATTTTTATTTTTTAAAGATTTTTTTTGGGGCTTTTTTTTTCACCTTTTATTGGATAGGACAGTGTAGAGACAGGACAGGAAATGAGCGGGAGAGAGAGACGGGGAGGGATCGGGAAATGACCTCAGGTCGGAATCGAACCCGGGTCCCCGGATTTATGGTATGGCGCCTTAGCCACCTGAGCCACAACGCCCCCAGGTGATTTATTTTTATAACTTTTCAGTTTCAGTACTCTCATTCATTCACACACACACTCGTCTGGTCCCGGGTTGCGCTCCCTCTCCTCTCTCTCTGCCTCCTTAAATAGGGAGCGGTTACTGGGAAAACACACACACAAACACAGGTTAATTATCCTCAGGTGTCGCGATTCTGCCACTCACCTTCCCCGGCTCCACCCTCCTGTCACAGACCGGCGCTTGACCACGTCCCCGCTGCCACACTATGTAAAACAAATTTTAAATAAAAACTATGTTTTGTGGGCAGCACTGTGATGTAGTGGTTAGCACTGTCGCCTCACAGCAAGAAGGTCCTGGGTTCGAGCCCCGTGGCCGGCGAGGGCCTTTCTGTGCGGAGTTTGCATGTTCTCCCCGTGTCCACATGGGTTTCCTCCGGGTGCTCCGGTTTCCCCCGCAGTCCAAAGACATGCAGGTTAGGTTAACTGGTGACTCTAAATTGACCGTAGGTGTGAATGTGAGTGTGAATGGTTGTCTGTGTCTGTGTGTCAGCCCTGTGATGGCCTGGCGACTTGTCCAGGGTGTACCCCGCCTTTCGCCCGTAGTCAGCTGGGATAGTCTCCAGCTTGCCTGCGACTCTGTAGAACAGGATAAAGCGGCTAGAGATAATGAGATGAGATGAGACTATGTTTTGTTAGCTTAATACCACATACCGATTATTTAAAAAAATCATCTGGATGTTGATAATTGTGGAATGGTGTCGATAACTGTGGACAAAGGTGTTGATAATTGTGGAACGACGTCACGTGATCTGATACGCTAAGTAATCGGGAACCAACTAATTTTTTTTCCCGTGGAAGTTTGAGTAATTATTCCTGCACAGTTTATGCAATGAAAGTCTTTTCTACTTTTGCAATGGCCAAAAGATCATTAAGGTGTTGATAATTGTAGCCGTCACTCTATATATGGACACAAGTGTTTTACTGGGAAATACACTACTTGTATTTTTCATATGAGCTACATTTGGGACAGGGAGAACATAAATCTCTATGTGTCACTCGTAAGGAAATCAGTGAATTGTTTTGATAAATTTGGGTGCTTTTTATATGGTAAAAAGAAAATCACATGTTGATCGTCTCGTGTTGAAAAACTCTTACTTTTCATATGAAATACGTCACGGATCTGAGTGACATATTTAATGCCCAGGTCAGACGGCAGAAGGACACCTGCTGTGACCTGCGATTGGTTGGGTGGCGACCGATCACAGGTGGATGCAGGCGTTTTGCGTCAAATCCTTCGTTGTTGTCAGACCTATTGCAAGAAGCAGAGTTTTAAGCTGAATCAACCAGTTGGAAGCAGACGCAGCGAGATGCAGGTTGACGCAGCACACAGAAAACCTTTAAAAAATATAAGGCCATAAGACTGCTTGCAGGTTGTTGTAAACTATTTGCAGGTGCAGTCTGCGTGTACCTACAATGCATCGCAGCCATCTCTAAAGACTTGTCTTCCCGTGTCAGCCTGCATCTAGCTGCCACTACCTGCTTCAACCTGCGATTGGTCGCTCAAGCGTTGCCCGACTGCCTGCCTCTACATGCGTCAACCTGCTGTTTGCACCGATTGGAAGCGAATCACAGCTGAAATGTGAACAGATCGTGAGCCACTTGTGTCAACCTGCCTCTACTAAAGACCCTCTGCAACACTCTGCCATTATCTGCATCATCGTGCATCGACGCAAGACCAGTCTTGCATCTACCTGCGATTTTGTTATCGTAGGTAGAAGCAAGTAGTTGAAAACTCGTTGCAGCCTGCCATCTGACCTGGGCATAATATTGGCTGGCATTGAGCGGTATATCAGATATATTCCATTCAGCTAGCATGAATGGAATAAATCTGATATACCACAAAAAAAGCCATTATTGTTGTTATTGTTATAATAATAATAACAATAATCTCATCTCATCTCATTATCTCTAGCCGCTTTATCCTGTTCTACAGGGTCACAGGCAAGCTGGAGCCTATCCCAGCTGACTACGGGCGAGAGGCGGGGTACACCCTGGACAAGTCGTCAGGTCATCACAGGGCTGACACAGACAATAACAATAATAATAATTATTATTATTATACAGGCTGAACGGTGGTGTAGTGGTTAGCACTGTTGTCTCACAGCAAGAAGATTCTGGGTTTGAGCCCAGTGGCCAACGGGGGCCTTTCTGTGTGGAGTTTGCATGTTCTCCTTGTGTCTGTGTGGGTTTCCTCCGGGTGCTCTGGTTTCCCCCACAGTCCAAAGACATGCAGGTTAGGCTAACTGGTGGCTCTAAATTGACCGTAGGTGTGAATGTGAGTGTGAATGGTTGTTTGTCTCTATGTGTCAGCCCTGCGATGATCTAGCAACTTGTCCAGGGTATACCGCGCCTCTCGCCCATAGTCAGCTGGGATAGGCTCCAGCTTGCCTGCAATCGTGCACAGGATAAGTGATTATGGATAATGGATGGATTATTATTATTATTATTATGATTCATCCATATTCGATGGAACAATTATAGATTTTACAAAAGGTTAATAACAGGGGGATTACTCTCAAAATCTTCTGTGTTTAACAAAGCAAACCTGGTGGCCATGTTTGTTTACAAATTGTCACAGTCACTTGCCAAAGTTTTACATGTAATACATATCTTATGGCATTTTCCATTCACTGCGACAGTTTACTGCAGGCACCGCCAGCGAACAAAGAAATGCTTCTGTGCATGTGCAGCAGAAAACTTTCTCATTAAATATTTGCATCAGTTCCGATGTGTGACGTCATGTTGTCTTGACAACCATGTAATATAATAAACCATATTCAATGCTCATTCTCCATTGGTTAGAGTGACGTAATACACGTACAGTAGGATAAGCGATATGCTAACAATATTGCATGCTATCAAACCAAATGAATGAAACCTGCTAGAAGGGAAAAGAATACATCTTTTTTATTATACAAACAGCACACAAAAAGTGTGCTGTTTGTAGAATAATTCCCAATATTTCATTCTGATGATGTCACTCCCAGTGTTTTCCTGCTGACTAGATACGAGTTGTCAAAATGACAAACTAGTTCAAAATTAAAATTCTTTTGATTAACTTCCTTTTTTTTGGGGGGGGGGGGGCTGTGTCCATATAATATGAAGAACATTACACAGTGGTGCGAAAATATGAAGTTTATCTTCTCATGTTGAAAAATATTTTAACTCGTTCATTCTGCTCACTTGTGAATATGTTCACCACTCGAAGATAAACTTCATCTTCATACAACCATGTAATATCCCATATATATAAAAAATCTCCTTCTCACCCCCGGCAGGGGGGTGGTATCCATGTCATCCTCAAGCTCGGGTCCTCTACCAGAGGCCTGGGAGTTTGAGGGTTCTACGCAGTATCTTCGATGTTCCTAGGACTGCGCTCTTCTGGACTGAGGCTTCAGATGTTGTTCCTGGGATTTGCTGGAGCCACTCTCCCAGTTTGGGGGTTACTGCCCCAAGTGCCCCCACTACCATGGGGACCACGCAACCCTTGATCTTCCACATCCGTTCCAGCTGCTCTTTCAACCCTTGATACTTCTCAAGTTTCTCATGTTCCTTCTTCCTGATGTTGGCGTCAGCTGAGATCGCCACATCTATCACCACCACCCTCTTCTGCTCTTTGTCCACCACCACTATGTCCGGTTGGTTAGCCAGGATCTGTTTGTCAGTCTGGAAGCTGAAGTCCCACAGAACCTTGGCCCTGTTGTTCTCAGCCACCTTCTGTGGTATGGCCCATTGGGACTTGGGTACTTCTATTCTATACTGGTTGCAGATGTTCCTGTATACTATCCCAGCCACTTGGTTGTGCCTTTCCATGTACGCTGATCCAGCTAGCATCTTACACCCTGCTACTATGTGCTGGACTGTTTCAGGGGCTTCTTTGCACAGTCTGCATCTTGGGTCTGATCTACTCTGGTAGATCCTGGCCTCTATAGCGCTTGTGCTTATGGCCTGTTCTTGTGCTGCCATGATTAGTGCCTCTGTGCTGTCTGTCAGTCCTGCATTATCCAGCCACTGGTAGGATTTCTTGATATCAGCCACTTCCTCTATCTGACGGTGGTACATACCATGTAGGGGTTTGTCCCTCCAGGTTGTCTGTTCCTCCTCCTCCTCTGCACTCTCATCAGGGTTCTGCTGCCTGAGACATTCACTTAGCAGTTCATCCTTTGGGGCCATCTTTCTGATGTATTCTCGGATTTTCAATGTTTCATCCTGGACCGTGGGCTTGATGCTCACTAGCCCTCGGCCTCCCTCTTTCCGCTTAGTGTATAGTCTCAGGGTGCTGGACTTGGGGTGGAACCCTCCATGCATGGTGAGGAGCTTTCTAGTCTTGATATCTGTGGCTTCTATCTCTTCCTTTGGCCAGTTTATGATACCAGCGGGGTATCTGATGACTGGTAGTGCGTACATGTTGATGGCTCGGACCTTGTTCTTACCATTCAGCTGACTTTTCAGGACCTGCCTTACTCTCTGGAGGTATTTGGCTGTGGTTGACTTCCTTGTGGCCTCTTCATGGTTTCCATTAGCCTGTGGGATGCCAAGGTACTTGTAGCTGTCTTGGATATCACCTATGTTGCCCTCTGGTAGGTCAATCCCCTCAGTCCGGATCATCTTGCCTCTCTTTGAGACCATCCAGCCACACTTGTCCAATCCGAATGACATCCCTATGTCATCGCTGTAGATCCGGGTGGTGTGGATCAGCGAGTCTATTTCTCGCTCGTTCCTGGCATACAGCTTGATGTCATCCATGTAGAGCAGGTGGCTGATTGTTGCCCCACTACGGAATCGGTACCCGTAGCCGCTCTTCGTGATGATCTGACTGAGGGGGTTCAGGTCTATGCAGAACAGCAGTGGTGATAGCGCATCTCCTTGGTATATGCTGCACTTGATGTTGACTTGGGCAATGGGTTTTGAGTTGGCCTCTAGGATTGTCTTCCACATTTCCATTGAGTTCTGGATGAAGGTCCTTAGGTTCCTGTTGATCGTATACAGTTCCAGACATTCCAGTATCCATGTGTGTGGCATTGAGTCGTAGGCTTTCTTGTAGTCAATCCAGGCAGTGCACAGGTTGGTCTGTCTCTTCTTACAGTCTCGGGCGACTGTTCTATCGACCAGTAGCTGGTGCTTGGCTCCTCTGGTGTTACTGCCAATTCCTTTCTGTGCCTCGCTCATGTATTGAGCCACATGCTTACTCATTTTTGCCGCAATGATGCCTGACAGGGCCTTCCATGTTGTGCAGAGACAGGTAATTGGCTGGTAGTTGGATGAGATGGGTCCCTTCTGGGGGTCCTTCATGATTAGGACTGTCCTGCCTTGGGTTAGCCATTCTGGGTGGGTCCCTTCCCCCAGCAGCTGGTTCATCTGTGCTGCTAGGCATTCATGGAGTGCACTAACCATTGGGCATCAGTGTTGTGTGATGCCTTTCTTTCCCATATGTCTTTCCAGTATTTTTCCACCTCAGCTCTTGGTGGGTCTGACCGGTTGTTGTTCCCCTGCCACTGAGAGTACACCTTGGCTGGTTCAGTGGAGAACAGCTTGTTTATTCTCTTGGCCTCTCCCTCCTTGGTGTATCTCTTCAACCGGGTGGCCAGAGCTGTTAGTCGCTGTTTGGCAGTTTTGAGTGCCTCTGGTATGGAGAGTGAGTTGTACTTCCTGGGTGCCCCTTTATTCACCATGTTCCCTTTCTGTAGTTTAGCTAGCTGGCTAACTTCTCTCCGTGCTGCCTTTATCTTGGCCTCTAATCGTCTCTTCCATGGTGGATACTGTTTGTAATGTCCCGAGCCCACCTTGTGTCCAAGCATCTCCATGATTACTGTTGCTTGTTGGTCTCAGTGATGGTTCTTGTGGAGATTGTCTTCAGAGCAGCATTCACATCTACTAGTAGATCTTCTGAAGGTACTTGGCAACTCAGCTTCGGTATTCGTTGGGGGCTCCAGGTTTCCAGTTGGGTCACGATCTTCCTTCTCAGGTCAGCAGCTCTTGTGTTGAGGCTGTTAACTGTTGGGGCTTGGTACCCAATCTCTGGTTGTGGAGATGATGATGACATCTCCCCGCTGACCTGTCTTCCTGGCTCCCCCTTGCCGTAGCATCATTGTTGTATTTCATTAATCTCTAGTTGTAATAGTAGATTTTGATTACGGATGTTGGAACACTGGGCTAATAGCTGTTTCTTTGTTAGCCTTGATTGTGGGTTTCGAAGTATCCAATGGTCCCACATTCGCTGCATGTATCCCCTCTCTCTGGGATTGCTTGTATAGTAGCATTCCAGCAAATCCGTATTTTCTGTCCTCGTCCATCGATGTCTTGATCCATTTCTCATCAGTTTGCCCTGGTTCCCTAGCAACTGTCGCAGACCTTGTTGACCCGGGCGACGTCTGAGCCGGTATGACTCTATCAGTTACTCATTCCTGAGGTAGGCTGATATATCATGAGGGGTCTTGCCTAAGGACCCTTACTGGATGATGTTTTGCCCCGACCGGGATTCGAACCCCGATCTCCCGCGTCATAGTAAGCATTACCACTGTACTATCCAGCTGTATATATATATATATATATATATATAAATAATGTAGATGGCGATCAGTTTTTAGGTTAACTCATTATGGTTAACATACCAAGCGAGTTCTGGGTTCAAACTAGACTGGGACCTTTCTGTGTGCAGTTTGCATGTTCTCCTCATGCCTGCATGGGTTTCCTCCAGGTGCTCCAGATTCCTCCCACAGTCCAAAGACATGTACGGTAGCTTAGTTCAACTGGCTACTCTAAATTACCCATAGTTGTGAACATGAGTGTGAATGGCTGGCTGTCTCTCTGAATTAATTGGTGAATGAATAATAGGCCCCCGTTGACTGCAACAGGTAATATTGCTCCTCACAGCTCCAGGGTTCCTGGTTCAATCCTGAGCTGGGGTACAGAGTTTTGCATATTCTGCTCATTTCTACAACCCCAATTCCAAAAAAGTTGGGACAAAGTACAAATTGTAAATAAAAACGGAATGCAATGATGTGGAAGTTTCAAAATTCCATATTTTATTCAGAATAGAATATAGATGACATATCAAATGTTTAAACTGAGAAAATGTATCATTTAAAGAGAAAACTTAGGTGATTTTAAATTTCATGACAACAACACATCTCAAAAAAGTTGGGACAAGGCCATGTTTACCACTGTGAGACATCCCCTTTTCTCTTTACAGCAGTCTGTAAACGTCTGGGGACTGAGGAGACAAGTTGCTCAAGTTTAGGGATAGGAATGTTAACCTATTCTTGTCTAATGTAGGATTCTAGTTGCTCAACTGTCTTAGGTCTTTTTTGTCATATCTTCCGTTTTATGATGCGCCAAATGTTTTCTATGGGTGAAAGATCTGGACTGCAGGCTGGCCAGTTCAGTACCCGGACCCTTCTTCTACGCAGCCATGATGCTGTAATTGATGCAGTATGTGGTTTGGCATTGTCATGTTGGAAAATGCAAGGTCTTCCCTGAAAGAGACGTCGTCTGGATGGGAGCATATGTTGCTCTAGAACCTGGATATACCTTTCAGCATTGATGGTGTCTTTCCAGATGTGTAAGCTGCCCATGCCACATGCACTAATGCAACCCCATACCATCAGAGATGCAGGCTTCTGAACTGAACACTGATAACAACTTGGGTCGTCCTTCTCCTCTTTAGTCCGAATGACACGGCGTCCCTGATTTCCATAAAGAACTTCAAATTTTGATTCGTCTGACCACAGAACAGTTTTCCACTTTGCCACAGTCCATTTTAAATGAGCCTTGGCCCAGAGAAGACGTCTGCGCTTCTGGATCGTGTTTAGATATGGCTTCTTCTTTGAACTATAGAGTTTTAGCTGGCAACGGCAGATGGCACGGTGAATTGTGTTCACAGATAATGTTCTCTGGAAATATTCCTGAGCCCATTTTGTGATTTCCAATACAGAAGCATGCCTGTATGTGATGCAGTGCCGTCTACGGGCCCGAAGATCACAGGCACCCAGTATGGTTTTCCGGCCTTGACCCTTACGCACAGAGATTCTTCCAGATTCTCTGAATCTTTTGATGATATTATGCACTGTAAATGATGATGTGTTCAAACTCTTTGCAATTTTACACTGTCGAACTCCTTTCTGATATTGCTCCACTATTTGTCGGTGCAGAATTAGGGGGATTGGTGATCCTCTTCCCATCTTTACTTCTGAGATACTGATACTGTTGATCACAACATACTGCTATATTGACTTGAACACTGGGTTGGGTTGACTGGTAAAGTTATCAATTGGTTAAAATCATACTTAAAAGATAGAAGCTTCTTTGTTACCATGGGAAATTGTTCCTCAACATCAATGTCCTTGACCTGTGGTGTCCCCAGGGGTCGTTTCTTGGACCATTACTATTCAACCTTTATATGCTCCCACTTGGGCAAATTATCAAGAACAATTCAAGTTTGTATCACTGCTATGCAGATGACACCCAAATTTATTTTGCTCTATCACCTAATGATTATGCCCCCCTTGAATGTCTCTACCAGTGTATCGATCAAATCAACAACTGGATGTCACAAAATTTTCTTCAGCTGAACACAGATAAAACAGAAGTCATTCTATTTGGAAAAAAAGATGAAAGACTCAGGATTACCACTATTCTTGACACAAAGGGGATTAAAACAAAAGAAATGGTTAAAAATCTTGGTGTTTTCATTGACAGCGAGCTAAACTTTGACAGTCACATGAAAGCAATCACTAAAACAGCATTTTATCACCTAAAAAACATTTCCAAACTAAGAGGACTTATGTCAAAAAATGATCTGGAAAAACTTATACATGCCTTCATCTCTAGTAGGCTTGATTACTGCAATGGCCTTTTCACAGGCCTGCCAAAAAAGACCATCAAACGACTTCAGCTGGTTCAAAATGCAGCGGCTAGGGTTCTCACACGAACAAAAAGAACAGAGCACATTACTCCAATTCTAAGGTCCCTTCACTGGCTTCCAGTAAGCTACAGAATTGACTTTAAAGCATTGCTGCTGGTGTACAAATCTCTAAATGGTACAGGGCCCAATTACCTCTCTGATATGTTGCAGCGGCCTAACCCAATCAGATCTACCAGATCGCAGCAGAAAAATTTACTGTTAAAACCTGTTGTTAAAACAAAGTGTGGTGAAGCAGCTTTTAGCTACTATGCAGTACAGCTATGGAACAAACTGCCAGAGGACATGAAAAATGCTCCTGCTGTTGGCAGCTTCAAATCTAGGTTAAAGACCAAGCTGTTTTCAGATGCTTTCTGCTAAATTATTAATATTGTCATCTCTACACGTTTTAAACTCTTTACTTTTACAGTCTCTGCATGTTTTAAATTTTACTTAACTTTTATTCTATTTTATTCTGCTGTTTTTTTAATTGAACTTTTATTTCATTTTATTATTTTATTTCTACTATTGTTTAATTCTTATTATTTTTCTTCCCCATTTATTTTATGTAATTTTATTTTCTATTGCTTACTGTTTTGCTTTTACTTCTGTAAAGCACATTGAACTGCCACTGTGTATGAAATGTGCTATATAAATAAACTTGCCTTGCCTTGCCTTGCCTTGAGAGCCGCTGCCACTCCAAGATGCTCTTTTTATACCCAGTCATGTTAATGATCTACAGTGGTGCTTGAAAGTTTGTGAACCCTTCAGAATTTTCTATATTTCTGCCTAAATATGACCTAAAACATCATCAGATTTTCACACAAGTCCTAAAAGTAGATAAAGAGAACCCAGTTAAACAAATGGGACAAAAATATTATACTTGGTCATTTATTTATTGAGGAAAATGATCCAATATTACATATCTGTGAGTGGCAAAAGTATGTGAACCTTTGCTTTCAGTATCTGGTGTGACCCCCTTGTGCAGCAATAACTGCAACTAAATGTTTCTGGTAACTGTTGATCAGTCCTTCACACTGGCTTGGAGGAATTTTAGCTCATTCCTCCATACAGAACAGCTTCAACTCTGGGATGTTGGTGGGTTTCCTCACATGAACTGCTTGCTTCAGGTCCTTCCACAACATTTCCATTGGATTAAGGTCAGGACTTTGACTTGGCCATTCCAAAACATTAACTTTATTCTTCTTTAACCATTCTTTGGTAGAACGACTTGTGTGCTTAGGGTCGTTGTCTTGCTGTGTGACCCACCTTCTCTTGAGATTCAGTTCATGGATGGATTTCCTGGCATTTTCCTTTAGAATTCGCTGGTATAATTCAGAATTCATTGTTCCATCAATGATGGCAAGCTGTCCTGGTCCAAATGCAGCAAAACAGGCCCAAACCATGATACTACCACCACCATGTTTCACAGATGGGATAAGGTTCTTATGCTGGAATGCAGTGCTTTCCTTCCTCCAAACATAACGCTTCTCATTTAAATCAAAAAGTTCTATTTTGGTCTCATCCATCCACAAAACATTTTTCCAATAGCCTTCTGGCTTGTCCACATGATCTTTAGCAAACTGTATACGAGCAGCAATGTTCTTTTTGGAGAGCAGTGGCTTTCTCCTTGCAACCCTGCCAGGCACACCATTGTTGTTCTGTGTTCTCCTGATGGTGGACTCATGAACATTAACATTAGCCAATTTGAGAGAGGCCTTCAGTTGCTTAGAAGTTACTCTGGGGCCCTTTGTGACTTCGCCGACTATTACACGGCTTGCTCTTGGAGTGATCATTGTTGGTCGACCACTCCTGGGGAGGGTAACGATGGTCTTGAATTTCCTCCATTTGTACGCAACCTGTCTGACTGTGGATTGGTGGAGTCCAAACTCTTTAGAGATGATTTTGTAACCTTTTCCAGCCTGATGAGCATCAACAACGCTTTTTCTGAGGTCCTCAGAAATCTCCTTTGTTTGTGCCATGATACACTTACACAAACATGTGTTGTGAAGATCAGACTTTGATAGATCCCTATTCTTTAAATAAAACAGGGTGCCCACTTGCACCTGATTGTCATTCCATTGATTGAAAACACCTGACTCTAATTTCAGCTTCAAATTAACTGCTAATCCTCGAGGTTCACATACTTTTGCCACTCACAGATATGTAATATTGGATCATTTTCCTCAATCAATAAATGACCAAGTATAATATTTTTGTCTCATTCGTTTAACTGGGTTCTCTTTATCTACTTTTAGGACTTGTGTGAAAATCTGATGATGTTTTAGGTCATATTTATGCAGAAATATAGAAAATTCTAAAGGGTTCACAAACTTTCAAGCACCACTGTATTGCCAATTGACCTAATGAGTTGCAATTTGGTCCTCCAGCTGTTCCTTTTTTGTACCTTTAACTTTTCCAGCCTCTTATTGCCCCTGTCCCAACTTTTTTGAGATGTGTAGCTGTCATGAAATTTCAAATGAGCCAATATTTGGCATGAAATTTCAAAATGTCTCACTTTCGACATTTGATATGTTGTCTATGTTCTATTGTGAATACAATATCAGTTTTTGAGATTTGTAAATTACTGCATTCCATTTTTATTTTCAATTTGTACTTTGTCCCAACTTTTTTGGAATCGGGGTTGTATATTAACTTACTCCAGGTTCTCTGGTTTCCTCAAACTTTAAAAAATATGCCCATAGATGAATTGGCTACATGGTCCGTCGATAGAAGGAATGGGGGAGGAAACTGGAGTATCCCGAGGAAACCCACACAGGCATGGGCAGGACATGCAGACTCTGCACAGAAAGGCCCCAGTTGGCTGCAAGGTTCAAACCCAGAACCTTCTTGCTGTGAGGAAACAGTGCTGATCACAGTGCCACCATGCCACCCTATTATTATTATTATCATTATTCCTGTGATGACCTGGCGACTTGTCCAGGGTGTACCCTGCCTTTCGCCCGTAGTCAGCTGGGATAGGCTCCAGCTTGCCTGCGACCCTGTAGAAGGATAAAGCGGCTAGAGATAATGAGATGAGATGAGATGAGATGAGATTATTATTATTATTATTGCTGTTGTTTTTATAGCATAAGACATAAGAACTCAAATATATTATTATTTCAACACAGTGTAATAAATATAACCATCTGTTTAATGCAGCTAGCTGAGGAATTTAAAAAGACAAAGAAAATACTTTCATCCAGTCATTGGAATGAATATTTAGTTATAAACAAATGTTCAAATATTAAATGTTAGTGTGCTAAAGTGTTAATGTGTAATATATGTGTTATATATGTATAATTTAAATAGGCACAAGGTAATAAATTAAGGTCAAATGAAAGCTAACTGAAGTTATCCAAGGTCATTCAGTTTATCATTCTCTGTAATTGGCAACCAGGGAAAATACCTAAATGTAGACTCAGTATTTGTGCAGGAGCTTAGAGTAATTCTCAGTAATCTTGGGGGTCAGTAGGTCAAGTTAGCTGTCTTACTGGGTCAGCTTAAAATGGGGCAAACATTTGTTTGCTAAACCTGATTTAAGAGTAAACCCAAGATGGTTAATTTTTGCAGTATCAGGATGTTTTAAAGAGCTGATCAATGCTTTACATGTAGTTGAAAGCAAACTTAACTGATAGTAGCATATAGTAGTGGCAATGACTGTTCAGATGGTATCTTTTATGTCTATAGTCTACATATGAAGGTGGTTTGGCTAATAATCACAACAGATGTCTGGTCTAGGATCTGAATTAGGATCACAATGTACAACCCCGATTCCAAAAAAGTTGGGACAAAGTACAAATTGTAAATAAAAATGGAATGCAATGATATGGAAGTTTCAAAATTCCATATTTTATTCAGAATAGAACATAGATGACATATCAAATGTTTAAACTGAGAAAATGCATAATTTAAAGAGAAAAATTAGGTGATTTTAAATTTCATGACAACAACACATCTCAAAAAAGTTGGGACAAGGCCATGTTTACCACTGTGAGACATCCCCTTTTTTCTTTTCTGTAAACATCTGGGGACTGAGGAGACAAGTTGCTCAAGTTTAGGGATAGGAATGTTAACCCATTCTTGTCTAATGTAGGATTCTAGTTGCTCAACTGTCTTAGGTCTTTTTTGTCGTATCTTCCGTTTTATGATGCGCCAAATGTTTTCTGTGGGTGAAAGATCTGGACTGCAGGCTGGCCAGTTCAGTACCCGGACCCTTCTTCTACACAGCCATGATGCTGTAATTGATGCAGTATGTGGTTTGGCATTGTCGTTGGAAAATGCAAGGCCTTCCCTGAAAGAGACGTCGTCTGGATGGGAGCATATGTTGCTCTAGAACCTGGATATACCTTTCAGCACTGACGGTGTCTTTCCAGATGTATAAGCTGCCCATGCCACACGCACTAACGCAACCCCATACCATCAGAGGTACAGGCTTCTGAACTGAGCGCTGATAACAACTTGGGTCGTCCTTCTCTTCTTTAGTCCGAATGACATGGCGTCCCTGATTTCCATAAAGAACTTCAAATTTTGATTTGTCTGACCACAGAACAGTTTTCCACTTTGCCGCAGTCCATTTTAAATGAGCTTTGGCCCAGAGAAGACATCTGCACTTCTGGATCATGTTTAGATACGGCTTCTTCTTTGAACTATAGAGTTTTAGCTGGCAACGGCGGATGGCATGGTGAATTGTGTTCACAGATAATGTTCTCTGGAAATATTCCTGAGCCCATTTTGTGATTTCCAATACAGAAGCATGCCTGTATGTGATGCAGTGCCGTCTAAGGGCCCGAAGATCACAGACACCCAGTATGGTTTTCCGGCCTTGACCCTTACGCACAGAGATTCTTCCAGACTCTCTGAATCTTTTGATGATATTATGCACTGTAGATGATGATATGTTCAAACTCTTTGCAATTTTACACTGTCAAACTCCTTTCTGATATTGCTCCACTATTTGTCGGCGCAGAATTAGGGGGATTGGTGATTCTCTTCCCATCTTTACTTCTGAGAGCCGCTGCCACTCCAAGATACTCTTTTTATACCCAGTCATGTTAATGACCTATTGCCAATTGACCTAATGAGTTGCAATTTGGTCCTCCAGCTGTTCCTTTTTTGTACCTTTAACTTTTCCAGCCTCTTATTGCCCCTGTCCCAACTTTTTTGAGATGTGTTGCTGTCATGAAATTTCAAATGAGCCAATATTTGGCATGAAATTTCAAAATGTCTCACTTTCGACATTTGATATGTTATCTATGTTCTATTGTGAATACAATATCAGTTTTTGAGATTTGTAAATTATTGCATTCCATTTTTATTTACAATTTGTACTTTGTCCCAACTTTTTTGGAATTGGGGTTGTACGGTGGTGCTTGAAAGTTTGTGAACCCTTTAAAATTTTCTATATTTCTGCATAAATATGACCTAAAATATCATCAGATTTTCACACAAATCCTAAAGGTAGATAAAGAGAACCCAGTTAAACAAATTAGACAAAAATATTATACTTGGTCATTTATTTATTGAGGAAAATGATCCAATATTACATATCTGTGAGTGGCAAAAGTATGTGACCCTCTAGGATTAGCAGTTAATTTGAAGGTGAAATTAGAGTCAGGTGTTTTCAATCAATGGGATGAAAATCAGGCGTGAGTGGGCACCCTGTTTTATTTAAAGAACAGGGATCTATCAAAGTCTGATCTTCACAACACATGTTTGTGGGGGTGTATCATGGCATGGACAAAGGAGATTTCTGAGGATCTCAGAAAAAGTGTTGTTGATGCTCCTCATGCTGGAAAAGGTTACAAAACCATCTCTAAAGAGTTTGTTGGACTCCACCAATCCACAGTCAGACAGATTGTGTACAAATAGAGGAAATTCAAGACCATTGTTACCCTCCCCAGGAGTGGTCAACCAACAAAGATCACTCTAAGAGCAAGGCATGCAATAGTCAGCAAGGTCACAAAGGATCCCAGGGTAACTTCTAAGCAACCGAAGGTCTCTCTCAAATTGGCTAATGTTAATGTCCAGCAGTCCTTCATCAGGAGAACACTGAACAACAATGGTGTGCATGGCAGGGTTGCAAGGTGAAAGCCACTGCTCTCCAAAAAGAACATCACTGCTCGTCTGCAGTTTGCTAAAGATCACGTGGACAAGCCAGAAGGCTATTGGAAAAATGTTTTGTGGCTGGATGAGACCAAAATAGAACATTTTGGTTTAAATGAGAAGCCTTATATTTCGAGAAAGGAAAACACTGCATTCCAGCATAAGAACCTTATCCCATCTGTGAAACATGGTGATGGTAGTATCATGGTTTGGTCCTGTTTTGTTGCATCTGGGCCAGGACGGCTTGCCATCATTGATGGAACAATGAATTCTGAATTATACCAGCGAATTCTAAAGGAAAATGTCAGGACATCTGTCCATGAACTGAATCTCAAGAGAAGGTGGGTCATGTAGCAAGACAACAACCCTAAGCACACAAGTCGTTCTACCAAAGAATGGTTAAAGAAGAATAAAGTTCATGTTTTGGAATGGCCAAGTCAAAGTCCTGACCATAATCCAATCGAAATGTTGTGGAAGGACCTGAAGCGAGCAGTTCATGTGAGGAAACCCACCAACATCCCAGAGTTGAAGCTGTTCTGTACAGAGGAATGGACTAAAATTCCTCCAAGCTGGTGTGCAGGACTGATCAACAGTTACCGGAAACATTTAGTTGCAGTTATTGCTGCACAAGGGGGTCACACCAGATACTGAAAGCAAAGGTTCACATACTTTTGCCACTCACAGATATGTAATATTGGATCATTTTCCTCAAGAAATAAATGACCAAGTATTATACATTTGTCTCATTTGTTTAACTGGGTTCTCTTTATCTACTTTTAGGACTTGTGTGAAGACCTGATGTTTTAGGTCATATTTATGCAGAAATATAGAAAATTCTAAAGGGTTCACAAACTTTCAAGCATCTCTGTATTTATTACCTGCTAAAAAAAATTTTGCTGATGTGAAGTGACCTGTCATCAGGGCCCATGTCACTGCAACACAATTAAGATCATCTTCATTATTAGTTAGATTGTTAAAGGCGTCACGCAGTGGCGATAAAAGTCGCATTATTCTGCACCAGAATGCTTTCGAGATTCGAAATAAATTGACCGTCGATTTTTCAAAAGCTTCCCGCGGTTGTAATCGGTCCTTATTTGGTCATGCCCATCACTTGAAATTTCCCGCGTTCGCAGCGCCCCCTCTCGGTCAATGGAACAGCTGCGTGATGTCATACCAGTAACCACTCGGTGCAGTTGCAATGGCGGACATACCAGAAAATAGGAGCGATGCTGAGGAAATTAGCTTTGATTTTACCGATACAGAAGAAGAAAATGGCCCACAAGTAGAGATTTTGACAGCTGAATGTCCTGGTGGTATCCAGCCTTACAGATTTGAACCTGAGCGCTCATCTTCAGAAGAAAATGAGGACAGTTCTGACGACGACAGAAACGAAGACGAGAATGAAGAAGACCGGCGACTTGAAGACTTGTTTTGGCTGGCTTCTCTGACTAAATCACTACTTGTGTGTATTTTTAAAGACCATTTTCACTTGAATTAGAATGCTGTGTGATTAATCTATGATTATGTGTAATACTGATAGCTGTAGGGGGTGAAAGTATAGCTAGAAAGATTGAATTCTAGCAACTTGACAGCTTGCGATCTCGCGAAATGCAGTGGGCCTTCTGATACAGTAGACCCCTTGATATTCCAGTTTTCATCATTTCCCTTTTATTGCGGTTGATTTTAACTTGATATTCAGTATGTTATAGGCTGGGAGTATTGAGCTTTGTATTGTATTGTTTAGTAAACGTACAATCGTCAGTAATAAGTGATAATTATTAGTTAAAGGCAGCTCTGTGGCATAAATCTTTCAATTAATCTTCTGTCATCCATTTGCTAAAATTATGTGCCACATATGTTATCAAGACAACACTTCATGTGACAAAGAAAGATATGACAAATACATAAATGTATGAAAATCATTTTGTACAATTAATGATTGATACATAGAAACACTTAAAACATGTGTTTTTAAAAAAAATATTTTTTTTCTATCAATACCTAGCCATGACCTTGAAATCAGATCCATTGATAACAACAGTCACAAATAGTGTTCAGTGTTCGTTGTTACAGCCAAACACAATACACCGATTAGGCATTTTGTATCACAGAATATTAATACATCATTTCATAGTGTTTTGAGTGTTCAAAACTATCCACAAACTGAATAAATCCACAAAATCCGCAATGTAAACAACTCTGGTAAACACACGCTATAGAGAAAACATGGCGACAGGCCAGCATCACCCAAGGGAGGTTACTGGTATGACGTCACACATAAGTTGACCTAGTTAACGGCTGGCTGCCTAAATTTGGCTGTGCGCGTCAACTTTAAATGCTTGTAGCGGGCGCATTGTGACACTGAGATCGCGGGAAACCGAGGGGCTTGAATAACCCACCAAACCCGACATTTTGACACATGATATAGCCTGATTGCTGAAATTACCGCACGACGCCTTTAAAAGCAGTGGTGGCTTCTCCATAGAGGTAGGATAACGCCATGCATTTTAAATTCAGTTGAAATGTTAATTACCTTTTTTGATTAACAATTTTTATAAATGCTGCTATTTGACAGATGTATGTCAAGGTTCTTCTGATTTGCTCACCTTTCTGGATGTGTGCCATTGCATTGCAGAGTGCTCACTGCTCCAATTCCCCACTTCCATAGAGTTAGCCTTGTATCTAGTGGTCAAATATGGGAATTACAACAAGCAGTAACAGAGGCTCATTGGGGCAGGAATCACACTGTCCCATGCTCAAGGGAGGAGCAGAGGTCGGAACAGGTCATTGCATTTTTTACTCCAAATTAGGCTCGCTTAAAATACTGTCTTCCAAGATCTTGTTTTGTAGTATGCAATCTGATTTACGTCTAATACTTTTCCACAAAGAAAGGCAAACTGTGTTGCAAAGTGTGTCTATGATGTATGGAACCATTTCTGTTTTAAAATATACTGCAAAGACTGGGAGAAAGAAAGGGGGATTACGGAGTGGCTTAGTTCATACATCAGATATGTGTGTGCACCACACTGACCCTGTTTCTCAAACAAAAGTTGAGAAAAAGAAGAAATATGTCTTCTACTTCTAAGGCCTGAAATAATTTGTCTAGTTTTGAGTGTTTTTGTGGTTTTTGAGATGTAATTGGGAAGGAAATTTAGCTGAAACCTGGCAGTCCTGGTTAATGATAGTAGTTCTTCTGTGTGCATCTTGGCAATAGGAAACACACCTACTCTATGGAACACAGTTGAACAAAGGTACATCTAACGCCACTCAGAACGAACTACTAGACTGTAAGTTGGATTACTTTTTTTTTTAATCTCATAGCTGCCTATTACAGGGCTACTGTAAATTCACTAGTCAGTAGCCTATAGCTCAAGACAAGTGTGATATCCTCTTGACATAGTTTTAAGCTGCTGCTGGTTAAAAGTGATTTAGAATAATTTTCACACCATGGTACATTTGGAAAAATAAACCATGTCTGCTCTTCATTTGAAATTACGCCCAAGAAGTGAAATCACAAACAGCTCATATGACCATGTACAGTCAGAACAATGCAGTTTGTTTTGTTTACTTCAGTTCCTTCATGACCAATTTATGCCACAGAACTCAATCAACCACAACATACCCTGCCAGATATGATCTCAGAAAAGATACAGGGAAATGTTAGTTTGCTCATTGACCTTTGCTAATCTCTTTGTTTGTTTGTTTGTTTGTTTGTTTGTTTGTTTGTTTGTTAGAAAAAAAAACTAGACCAAAAAGGAAATAGTCCAGGAGATCTGCTTGATTGGGGGCAGAAGCATATGAACATATCTACTCATACAGCAGTGAAGAGCAGCCTGGCCAGATCTCTGAAAACTCTGTGATAGTAACACAACATTTCCAGGACTAAATTAAGAGGCCACTAATTTAACAGTATGGCAGACAATGAGAAGAGAGTGATCAGAAAACCGGAAAGTGTTTACAGCTGAGCCTATTATTAGATATTTTGTGCAGATCCAAACATGATGTCATCTTTGGCTTCCCCACTGGGAAAGAAACATTTGCAAATGCCTGTATTATTTTGGATTTGCAATTTTTCATGTGTTTTTTGTTATTAATGAGTGATTTTTATGAGACTGAATAAAGCTTTTTATTTTCCGCATCTGTCTGCCCAATAGACATGTGCTTTGGCTGCCCCTCATCTGTCCAAGAAACCTGCAGCAAGCATAGAGTGTAACCAACTCTGGCTGGTACTTGTGCTTATTTGACCTCTAACCTGCAGAAACAAATTATTTAAAAAGCCTTTTGTCAATGGACCTCTTACCTTGCTGTGTACCTCATATGCATACATGGTTTTGGTTTGTTCCATGTATTGCACTTTCAGTTAGTAGTGTTCCCATTCTGTATCTCACGCTGTATTAAATCTTTCGATTTACTCTTTATCTTGCTGATAAGATAAATGTATAAGTTTGTGCAGGATCATGGTCTGAAGGATGACAGTCAGCTTGAGATGACCCATGCTCCTGCTGATTACCAAAAAGATTCAACTTTATTATCATATACACAAGCTCCTTGTACAATGCATTTCTTAGTTTGCCTGTTCTCATAAATGCTGCAGTAGAAAATAGAGGATAAAAAAATAACTAATAAAAAAGAATAAAGACCACTGTTTATAAATTGTGCAATACATTGCACAGCACTGGAGCAAGATAAAAATGTCATAAAAAATGAGAAAATATAAAAACTGACAAATTATAGTGGCATGTCTGTAATTTTCATAGAAAAAGAAGAAAGCATGTGTATGCCATATGATACTACAGTAGTCCAGGTCAATTTACTGAACTGTCATTACTGAAATTATAGGTATTATGCCACTAATGCAATTGTGTTATGAACGATACCATGATTTCAAGCTGTGTTCTAATCACATTGGATGTATTGTCTCAATCACATAGTATAAATCACATAGGATATTATGTCCCCTGCCACTAAACATAGTTAATTCATCTTTTCATTTTAACCTTATATTTTAGAAATTTTTACAATAGCAGATAAAATTATATTTTTGCTTTTGAAAGGAACAAAATAAAGATATCTCTGCAGTGTATGTGTGTTTATGTCACAATTCAGGCTGCAGGCAGATGCAAATGCAGGTGAGATGTTTGATTTAAAAGCACTGGAAATCAGGTTCAAAGACATGAGGCAAAATTGTGGTTAAAAAAAAAACACAGGCCAAAGGTGCCAGCAAACAAAAATCAGAATAAAAAGGGCAGAAAACCATGCTTTTACAGGGTGTAGTGGTGATTGAGTTCAGGTGACTGCAATCAGTAATCAGGTGACTGTGAAAGTAAGAGTGAAATGACCTGGAAGTATCTAAGTTGCAGCCATGATAAGAGCTGTTTGAATTCTCTAAATTCGAAAGGTGCTTAAATGCTTCCTTTCCTATGTCCTTTAGCACAGGGTACACTGGACCATCCTTTATCAAAGGAAAATTCCTTACGACAGTTCCTTGCGGCAGCAACATTTAAAGTGACACACCATCAGAACACCATTCACACAAGCAAACAATTATATAAATAAAAAATTAATCATACAATAAATGGGATTCATGTCATGGACTGGAAGGTGAGCGTGAGCACCTGTTCTCAATGTGGCACTCATTTCATTTCAGTTTTGGGACTGGTCGCCTGTATTCCTTTTTTATTTCAATTCCAACTTTGGTAATGAAGTAATGTTTTCCCCAACATTGTCCACATTTATATAGCTTGTATGAACCAACACTGTAATGCATGGAGTAAAGATACACTTTTTGTGGTCCATCTTTGGAATGTTGTAGTTTCACACAGCAGACCTACATCAATAACATGTGCCATCGCCTAATTACATAACCCAGTGTAAGTGTAATTGGATTCTCTTCGCACTGCAGTTGTCTTTTCCTATGTCCTTATGAATTCTCCTTCACGTCTTTCCTTGACCTCGTGATGTTTTCCGTCAAGGTCAAAGAACAGTAGTTAGGAAAGGACATAGGATGAGCAATTGGGATGCAACCTGAGTGTCATTGCTGGGAGTTACAACATATATTCCATGGTGGCCATGTTTTAGGCTGCAGTCTGTTCTGCGAAGTGGCAGTTCAGACCAATGAACTCCTGAGGAGCTCACTCCGGGAGCAGAACTCTTTCTGGGCTGACCCCTAGAGTGAAGGCCTGGCTTCTCAGGATACTAATCATGAAAGTCTTTGCACTGGAACCCAGCACTGTTTCTCTGGGCCATAGTCTTCCCAGTCAACCAGGTATTCTAACTTGACTTGTCTTCTATGTGAGTTGAGGATATAGCTGATGATATAAGCCGGCTGCCTTTCGATGTTGAGAGGTGTGGGTGGTGTGGCTAATGGACCTGGGATTAAAGGTTTGAGGTGAGACACATGAAAAGTTGGGGTGATTCTGCTATGGCATGGCAGGTCTAGTTTGTAGGTTACCTCATTAATTATTTGGAGGATATTGTAAGGACTAATGTACCTGGCATTCAGCTTTTTACACCCCTGCATGCTTCTCTAATCCCTTGCGGTCAGCCACACTTGATCACCAGAGTTATTGATCACGAGGGTGCCTCCCTGGTGACGGTCTGTGTAATGCTTAGTTAATTGAGTCACATGCTCTAAATGTTGGTGGATACTCTATCACACCTGCTCACTGCACTTAAACAAGTTATCTACAGCAGGAGCATCTGTGGGGTTAGAGTTCCAGGGAAACAAGGGGGTCTGCTACCTCTCTACGCACTGAAATAGGATTAGCCATGTGGCTGAATGACACAACGAGTTTTGGGCATACTCAGCCCAAGGAAGAAACTGCACCCAATGCTCCTGGTTCTCTGAGCAGAAAACTCTTAGAAACCGCCCAGTTTCCTGGTTGGCTCTCTCCACTTGGCCATTGGACTGAGGATGGAAACTGGAGTTGAGACCTACGGAGACCCCCAGTTTATCTCTGAAGCTGGACCAGATTCAGGAGGTGAATTGGGTGTCCCAGACACTGAAAATATCTTCCAGTATCCCATAGTAACAGAACATGTGGTTGGATATGAGCTTGGTGGTCTCAAATGCTGTGGGTAGGTCTATAAGAGGGATCAGCTAGAGGGATTTAATGAACAGGTCAATGATGAGCATTATGTGCATTATACCTCCTGGTTCAGTGAGAAAATCTATGGCAATATGGGACCATGGGTAATATGGGACCAATGGGAGGATGAATTACTGGCCTTACTTTTGGATGTCTAAGGAATGGAGATGTGGCAGTGAGTCTTCATTGATGTTCTTTGAGGCAGGTCTGTATGAAATAATGAAACTGAAATGGGTGAAGAACAAGGTCCACTGGGCTTGACCTAGGTTTAACTACTTGGTCATTTTCAGATATTCAAGGTCTTTTTTTTTGTCAGTGAAGTTTGTGAGTGGAAGAGAAATTGCCTCCAAAATTCAAAGTGACAAAATTTTTCCAGGGCTAACTTGACTGCCAATAACTCATAGTTGCCAGCGTTACAATTCTGCTCAGCCAGGGTGTGTTTCTTTGAATAGAATGCCACAGGGTGGAATTTGGGTCATTTGCAGAAGCATTGTGACAACAGCCCCCATACCTGCATCTACCTCAATGACAAATGGCTTGGCTGGGTCTGGGTGTCTGAGAATGGGAGCTGTAGTGAAAGCAGACTTCAACTTGGTGAATGACTTCTCTGTGGCTTGATTTCAGGACAACTTCTTGAGAACCTTTTTTGCAGTGTAGTGAAGGGAGTGGTGATGAACCTCTGGATGAATTACTGGTAGAAATTGGGCAAACCCCAGGAAACAACTGAGATCTTTGGTGGTGGGAAGTGTGGGCACATATGCCATGGTGATGAGTGCAGTTACCTTGGCCTTGTCCATAGCAAAACCCTCCTGATCGATGATATAGTCCAGGAACAAGATGGTAGAGACATGCAATTCACATTTTTTCCCTTTCACATAGAGCTGATTCCCCATTAGTTGGGAAAAAAAACCTTGCTTGACATGATTTACATGACTTTCAAGGGAAGGCGAGTAAATCAGAATATCATTGATATAGGCAAATATTTGCCCAGCATATCGCTGAGCACATCATTAATCAGACAGTGGAACACAGAGATGGTGCAAGACACCTATATGGAATGATGCAGTAATGGCCTAGGGTTGGTGCTAAAAGCTGTCTTCCACTCATCACCATGGCACATGTGCATGAGAGTGTAAGCACTGCAGAGATCAAGCTTGGTGAAGATCTTGACCATAGGAAGTTGTTCCAGAGCTGATGGGACTAGTGGCAGAGGATAGGGATATTTTACTATTAAATTTAGCCATTTATAATCAATGCAAGGACACAACCCTCCCCCTTTTTTCCACAGAGAAAAAAAACTTACCAAGGCTAGAGAGGTGGATGGACAGATGTACCGCTATTGGAGGGCTTCATAAACATATTCTTCAATGGGTTGTTGCTCAGTGAGTGAAAGGGGGTAGAGTCAATTATGTGGGGGCATGGTGCCAGGAAGGAGGTTGATCACACAGTCGTAGGGTCTATGGTGTGGTAAACCACTCATCTTGGTCTTACTGAACACTTCCATCTCAGAAATAACTGTGGTTACAGGAAGATCGGTACTTTCCACTGTGGTAGAAGCAGTGACATGGCAGTGATGGTAGCGTTGTTTGGTGCACTTTGTGATTTTCTTATCTTGCCTGTAGATTTGGGGATCATATTGTTGCATCCAGGGAAATCCTAGGGTTATTGGACGTGACCAGAAAAGAGATGGACTCCACATGGAGTACACTGACTTGAAGTCAAAGAGGCTTTATGTATAACATGATTGCTCCAGTTCTGATAGGTCCTCCATCAATGGTTTTTATTCATAGCATGCTGGAATGGCTGTGTGTGGAGCTTGAGCTTCTTAACAGCATCAAGATCAATGAAGTTGCCAGTTGCTCCTATCAGGGCTGAGAGGATGGAAACAGGTCCTGAGTGTCTTTTCTGAACATTCAGTGTAAGAGATTAGTGAGGTAAGAATTATGATAGACTCACTGAGGGGTTGCAGGTGGAAGTGGACATACTCTAAGCCATGGAAGTGGACTTGGGGTTCCGCACTCACGTGGGACATTGTGCCACAAAATGATTCAGGATTCTGCAGTAGAAGCACAGCGTCCCCCTTCTTGCTCTTTCATGTTCAGTGAGATCCAACTTCGCATGAGTGATTTGCATAGGCTCTGAAGTCTCCGTCGTGCTCAGGGGTGTGAGATTCAGTGCTAGTTCAGTGAGCACTTCCACATTCAGACCCTGACGAAACACAGCATTGATTGCCGGCTCATTCCCACCACAACCAGCTGTGAAGGTGCTGAATTCAAGGGCATTATCTGTAGCATGTCTCTTTTATTTGTTTGACCGCAAGCAACTGCTCTCCGAGTTTTTTCCCTTTGGGACTATGGTTGAAAACTCATCAGAACAGTTTGAAGTAGCAGTCATAGGAGGCAAAAGATTCTCCACCCTTTTCACAGACAGCCATAGCTCATTTGAAAGCTTTGCCAGTAAGCAGAAGCAGATTTAAAAATTGGGCAATCTTCTACTGAGCATCATAATATGAATCCCTCACATTGTGAGGCTTCTTTTGTAAAATTGTCAGGGTGGGAGATGTGAGGAGTGGTAGGCATGACTAGAGACTGATGGGCTCATAGTACTTGGGATACAGCATCAGTGAGCTGATTCACTCATGCATCCAGCTCTCTCAGGCATTGCTGTTGTTTGCCCACAAGCTTCCCATGAGCTGAAACAGCATCTCGCCAGCTGATCTTTCCCGCTGTATCAGTTGGGATGGTGAAGTAATCTTTCATTTTACAGGCTGCTAGCGGATACAAAAGCAGTTGAGACATTTTATTAAAAACACTGGCAAAGACGTGAGGCAAAATCATGGTAAAAAAAAACAGGCAAAAGGTCTAGGTATAGGGAGTAGTGATGTTTGATCTCGAGGAAATACATTCAGTAATCGGCTGACTGTGAACATGAGAGTGAGTGTGATTGCTGGGCATTGTAGGCTATGGTGAGCATGTTTGTATGTGCTGTTTTTGTGTGTTCTGGCAAGTGGAGTTCAGAAGGGATTACAGCACAGACGTATTTGTTTTTTCTTTTTCTATTTAAAATTTCGGTTAAAAATTTCAACTCCATTTAGATATTAAATTTGGTGGAATTATCGTGTGGATGTGTGATGTTCTAAATTTGCTAACTTGCTTCATCACTGATCTGGTTGATTGCACATCTGGAAGGAAATAGTTTTATTGTGCTGCTTCAAAGCCTCTGGCATCTAAAACTGTGTTCTCTTATATTAATGAAAGAAAAGAAAAAAGATGCTTTACTGTTCGAAAAAAGATACTATATAATTACATTTTTATTTTCTAATGTAAATATACCCTCAATTGAATAGCAGTGGCTATTAAGATAAAATTATGCACATTAAATAACGTTCCTCTGCAGTGATGTTCATACTGCACTAAACATACAAACAAAAGACCCTACTGCCCACGTGATAAGAGTCTGTACTTTTAACCTCCAGGTTTAACTTTTTTTTTCTATAAATGTTGGAAGAGCTTGCACCCACAAGTCCATGCCATGCACTTGCTCACTTGTTAGTCTTATAATTAGAAACATATCAGCACTGAGTGCGATAATAAGGTTGATTATGATCTGTTGATGGAGATGGTGATAATGTAGAATTGTAGAGGAGCCATGCAGCTTAAATGATGACGTGTTGTGCATGCGAAAGAAAGGCAAAGTGAATGTGTAATTGAAGATTCTGAAGATTTGGGGCCCTAAGCAACTCAATCAGGACCCCCCCTACCCAACTCAATCATAATATTTTATATGTAGGAATGAAAAATAATTCAAAATGTAATGATCTTGTTCAGGGATAAAAGTTTAATGCTAAGGTGTTTCTGTGGCTTTTGATTCTTACTCTTCTCTTGTTACTAAAGATATCCCACAAGGGGTCTATTTTAGAGCCCCTTTGTTCTTGATATTTATTCATAACATTCCCTATTTGTCATTTGTCAATTGCTATTAAACACCTCTAAGACAAACATCATTATCCATTTCCCACCACACTGACAAGGGACATATAGAAATCCTTCCTCTTTCATGTCTGTGGCTAAACTTACTATTGTTTAAATGGCAAAAGTTCCTCTTTTTGACTATAGCAACAAAGTCTATGAATATGCACGTAAAGTGCTGTACAAAAGCTTAACAGTTCATACCATTCCTCTATTTTTTCCTCTGTTTTCTTCCTTACTAACAACTTTTATGCTATGCTATGGTGCTTTTTTTGGCTTTTATTCACCTTTTTGTTGTAATTTTGTTCTCTATAGTTTTTCCCCTTCTCTCCAGGCTTTTGGTTTTATTGTGTTAATATCCTATCTAGACTTTGTTTCATTGACTGTTAAAAAAAAATTCACTGTTCAAAAACAGGAAGAGGCATTTAATGTGATCTCGAACAACTGAACTCGATAGCTAATCAGCTTAGTTTAGTACAAATTATTCTCACATCCTTGAGGCTATCTAGTAGGCCAATAACTGTTTGCTTAAAGAAAATGGACAAGAGGACACTTAAAATGGGTAGCATCAATTTTTTTAACACTTTTTTTTTTTTTTTTACTATTTCCACCTTATTTATTTATTTATTTATTTATTTTTAAGCATCAAACCATGAGCTTCTCCAAGCACAAACATTACCTTGGGTAGGTTTTAAGCTTTTAATGTTCCATTCTTTGTTCTTTTCAGACCTTAGAAATGCCATATTTAACTGCCAAAACAATGGATCCCAGGATTGGCAAGTCTGTGTATAAAAAGAAGCATTATGGTCAATCAAAAATAGCTCCTAAGTAAGTGAAAACTCATGGTGATATGGTTGTACAGCATTTGATCATGTGCCCAGGTTACTGTCTGTGTTAAGTTTTGCACATTCTCCTTGTCTGTGTGTATTTTATTCTGGGTTCCCTGGTTCCCTTCCATCTCCTAAAAACAGGTGTATGAGCTATACGCAAAATTTCCATAAGTGTAAATGAGTGTACTTATGTGTGTGTGGTGTGTGGCCCTGCTGGTGTCCTATCCAGGGTGTGTAACTGGGATAGGCTCCAGATCCACCACAACACTGAACAGGGTAAAGCAGTTACTGAAGATGAATGAATGAATCGAATCATAAAATAATCAGATGATAAATCAGTTAAATTGATCAGTTGAGTTCATATAATAAAATGATCAGTGAAATGGTTTTCTACTCACTTTGGTTATAAAGAGTGGTTATTTGACTTAGCATAGCCTTCCTGTCAGCCCAAACCAGTCTGGCCATTCTCCTCAGATGTTTTTCACCAACAAGGCAATTTGCTGCAGAACTGCTGCTCACTGGATGTTTCATGTTTTTGTGTACCATTCTGTTGAAACTCTTAAGAATGTTGTGTGTGAAAATCCCAAGGAATCAACAGTTTCTGTAATATAAAACCAGCCCATCTTGCACCAACAGCCACGGTCAAAGTCAGTGAGATCACATATTTAAAAATTATTATTGTATATGGGGTTTTTGTTTTATGTTGATTTTATGTTATAGAGCAACATTTATACTGCAGTCTTTGAAGTTGCTCTTTCTTCTTAGAAGTATAGTCAAGTCCCACGCTCTTGATACTTTGGTGTCTATCTGCAAAATGTGCAGGATGCATGCATCAGCAAACATGCCACCTACACTGACCTGGAGAGCTGCAGACAAGAAAAACTGATAACTTCAGTATTTCAATATAACTCCAGCTAAGCCCTCTAACCAACCAAATTGTATATTGTTTAAATTTATCCAGAATCAAGAAGTTATCCTAATAACATTGAGTAGTGAAGCCAGTGGACAAGATTACGTATCTGCTAAACCTATCAACTTGCTAACTTGTTGGAGGGGAGACAGCAGAGACATCTCTCTGTATCACATAGAGGCACCACACCCACAGTGGCTACAGAGCGAGAGACAGACTTTGCAGAAAAAACATCTACATCGAACTGAAACCATGTTTCATGTCTGGGGCTGCAAAGCCATAGCTCACACTTAGAGCACGCAGTTAACGGTTCTTTTTCAATAAATACAAGCCAGTGCAGCAGAAAAATCCCAATTTTACAAGAATAATAAAATCCAGCCTTTTTGAAGCCATAAAAGTAGAAATGAGGAACATATACAGTGGTGCTTGAAAGTTTGTGAACCCTTTAGAATTTTCTATATGTCTGCATAAATATGACCTAAAACATCATCAGATCTTCACACAAGTCCGACAAAGAGAACCCAGTTAAACAAATGAGACAAACATATTATACTTGGTCATTTATTTATTGAGGAAAATGATCCAATATTACATATCTGTGAGTGGCAAAAGTATGTGAACCTTTGCTTTCAGTATCTGGTGTGACCCCCTTGTGCAGCAATAACTGCAACTAAACATTTCTGGTAACTGTTGATCAGTCCTGCACACCGGCTTGGAGGAATTTTAACCCATTCCTCTGTACAGAACAGGTTCAACTCTGGGATGTTGGTGGGTTTCCTCACATGAACTGCTCGCTTCAGGTCCTTCCACAACATTTTGATTGGATTAAGGGCAGGACTTTGACTTGGCCATTCCAAAACATTAACTTTATTCTTCTTTAACCATTCTTTAGTAGAACAACTTGTGTGCTTAGGGTCGTTGTCGTGCTGTGTGACCCACCTTTTCTTGAGATTCAGTTCATGGACGGCTGTCCAGACATTTTCCTTTAGAATTTGCTGGTATAGTTCAGAATTCATTGTTCCATCAACGATGACAAGCCGTCCTGGCCCAGATGCAGCAAAACAGGCCCAAACCATGATACTACCACCACCATGTTTCACAGATGGGATGAGGTTCTTATGCTGGAATGCAGTGGTTTCCTTTCTCCAAACATAACGCTTCTCATTTAAACCAAAATGGTCTATTTTGGTCTTATCTGTCCACAAAAATTTTTCCAATAGCCTTCTGGCTTGTCCACATGACCTTTAGCAAACTGCAGATGAGCAGCAATGTTCTTTTTGGAGAGCAGTGGCTTTTTCCTTGCAACCCTGCCATGCACACTATTGTTGTTCAGTGTTCTCCTGATGGTGGACTCATGAACATTAACATTAGCCAATGTGAAAGAGGCCTTCGGTTGCTTAGAAGTTACCCTGGGGTCCTTTGTGAACTTGCCGACCATTACACGCCTTGCTCTTGGAGTGATCTTTGTTGGTCGACCAATCCTGGGGAAGGTAACAATGGTCTTGAATTTCCTCTATTTGTACACAATCTGTCTGACTGTGGATTGGTGGAGTCCAAACTCTTTAGAGATGGTTTTGTAACCTTTTCCAGCCTGATGAGCATCAACAACGCTTTTTCTGAGGTCCTCAGAAATCTCCTTTGTTCATGCCATGATACACTTCCACAAACATGTGTTGTGAAGATCAGACTTTGATTGATCCCTGTTGTTTAAATAAAACAGGGTGCCCACTCACACCTGATTGTCATCCCATTGATTGAAAACGCCCGACTCTAATTTCGCCTTCAAATTAACTGCTAATCCTAGAGGCTCACATACTTTTGCCACTCACATATGTAATATTGGATCATTTTTCTCAATAAATAAATGACCAAGTATAATATTTTTGTCTCATTTGTTTAACTGGGTTCTCTTTATCTACTTTTAGGACTTGTGTGAAAATCTGATGATGTTTTAGGTCATATTTATGCAGAAATATAGAAAATTTTAAAGGGTTCACAAACTTTCAAGCACCACTGTAAGATGGGATCACTGAAATAAACTGGTGTAAGTTGGAATTTGACCCACAAAATGTGGACAGAGTTCAAATCTCCAATGACATTACAAAACAAACAGTAGGCCATTCAGATAAAAGAAAATCTCTTTTCTGCCCCTGCATTTTAATTTGACACCAGCAATCATGTACGTTGTCTGAAATAAACTCATCATGACCTCAGAAAGAGAAAGGGACATGGAGATGTGCTTAAAGATTCAGAGAAAAACAACAAAAATAAACTCCTTTATACTGACAGGTAATATTCATACAAGACGTGTTTGAGTGTTCACTTGTTCATACTTGTACCTGTATACTGTGTAAAGATTTTATTTTAAAAGAAAAACAATGTCCCTGGGCACTGCCATCTTACTTTCTCCGAGGTTCGAATATCGCGCTCTGAGTACAAATCATGACATCACCTACACACTACATGACTTACTGAGGCTAGTGGATCTCATGGACACATCGCTTTTAAATTGTTGTAAACAATACTAAAGATGCCCGAATGTCAAGCATCTGGGTGTAAAATTAAGTCCGATCGTTGAAGCAGCAAACACACACACCACACACACACACACACACACACACACACACACACACACACACACACACACACAAGTAAACAGTGAGCACACTCACTTAGGCTTTAGCCACTCGGCCACTATCAGGGGGATTCTCCCCCCAAAAAAATTCCTTGTACTTTTATGTGACCATGCTTTTATTCACTGAGCAAAGTGATCTTTTTAGACAGCAAGAAATGCATTGCTATGACAATGGGATTGTTTACTAGTATTTGTGACAGTACTGTGTATGCGTTATCCAGCTGAGTGTGATTTAAACTTCATAAAAGTGAAGTCTGCTGATTCGCTTATTTTGTTGCCAGTAAAAATCACATGGTTACAGAAAATTTCTGATTAGAGTTTTAGAATTAGAAGCCTTTATTTGTCCCATATACATTACAGCACAGTAAAGTTCTTGCTCTGTATTTAACCCATCTGAAGCAGTGAAAACACTCGCATGCACAGAGAGAGAGAGAGAGAGAGAGAGAGAGAGCAGTGGCACCTGGTGAAATTTTTTAAGAATTAGAAGCCTTTATTTGATGACTTTGTGTTTCGAAAGCAAATGGCATGCTAGCATGCCGATAACATGACAGGCAGCTATCCAGTTTCAGTGCAAATTGTTGTGTCCAGGTAAGCCTATTTTTAGCAATATCATAATTTTTAAAATGGATAAATTGTTGTTATAAAGCTTTATTTTTAATTTAAATGTGCAGAGGGCACATCGGGGCACTTGCCATGATCAGCAAACAGAGTTTATTTTTGGATTTTGCTTGACTTTAAGAACACACACACACACACACACACACACACACCATGAACATGTTGCTTTCAATAAAGGTAAAGCTCAAAGACCATAACCTTTTATATCATGGTCTTTCTGGTGAATTTAATGTATAGCACATACTCCTACACAACAGGAGGAACTGAAATTCATCACAATTACATAACTCAATAGTGCAATAGTGCAAGCATATTAATTCAACCTGTTGACAACACACCACAATAGTAATATCATGTTGGCACGATGACAAAATAAACACAGTAAAACTAACCCGACCTGCTGCACCACATTTTCCACTTCTCTGGTATGTGTGTAGGCACTCTTCAAGCCAAATGAATCAGTAATATTTTCTCTAGCCCACAGTATCAAGTACACTGTTTTCTGTTTATATTGTGGCATCTGCATTACTTTTAACCTGTTAAAAATATACATTCATCTTTATTGGTGGATTACCACAATTTAATGGTCACCTTTTGGAAAACTTCCAGCATATCTAAGGACAGTTTAAAGGGGACGGTTCACCCTTCCCAGAATTCAGTTGATTGCTTTTATTTTGAAATCAAGTGACCGCTACTCCGCTAGCTTTCTGTGTGGCAAAACCTCTGTAAATGCACTGTTAGTGATCCCTTCGAAATTCATCTCAAACTTTTTCTTCCTCTGTGTGTCATACGTGAAAGTTTTTAGTATACTATGCCTGATATTTTTTCCTTCTTTCCAATACTTTCCATTATATTGAAATAACCATAAGAAAACAGAATGGATTGGTCTAAATAATTTACAACTACTTTGACAAAATAGCAACAATTTCACATAGCGATTTATAATCTATGGCTTAGGATGTCGCCAGATTGTTGTGGATTGTTTTTCAAACAGTGGACTATCCATGGACATGAAACTGGTGACTCACTACTTGGCACAGAGGCTTCTGGGAAGGGTGAGTTGTCCCCTTTAAGGAAAACATGCATAAAACCTGTACATGAGGCAGTTTTTTAACATCAAAGTTATCATGTGTAAATTATTTTGAGAGATTGCAAATTTACTAACATATTGTGAAACCAATAGCAAAACCCTACATGCTCAAAATGAAAGCACATTATACAACCATTCAGAATGCTGTGGTTCTGCAATAATATTGATTCAAATGATACTTGTCAGTTCTGGATTAATATTGTGGTTTGACAATGCTATATATACTAGTATATATTACACACACACACACACACACACACACACACACATTATCTGTAGCCGCTTATCCTGTACAGGGTCGCAGGCAAGCTACAGCCTATCCCAGCTGACTATGGGCGAGAGGCAGGGTACACCCTGGACAAGTCACCAGGTCAGGGCTAACACATAGAGACAAACAACCATTCACACTCACGGTCAATTTAGAGCTACCAATTAACCTAACCTGCATGGCTTTGGAGGAAACCGGAGCACCCACACAGACAGGGAGAACGTGCAAACTCCACACAGAAAGGCCCTCGTAAGCCGCTGGGCTTGAACCCAGGACCTTCTTGCTGTGAGGAGACAGTGCTAACCACTACACCACTGTGCCACCCCATATAGACACACCTTCTAATTCAGTGGTTTTTCTTTATTTTTATTAAGTAATGATGAATTGTTGTTTCTCTTTACTTTGTTGATCAGGTCTTGACATAATGTGGATTATGACAGTTGTGGAAAAGGGCTATTTACTGTATTTTTATTATTTACTATTTACTGTTTGATCTCAAATGAATTAAGAAGGCAAGAAGTTCCACTAATTACCTTTTGACAAGTCACACCTGTTAACTGAAAAATATCATATATGTTCCATATGTTATTTCATGGGGTGGCACGGTGGTGTAGTGGTTACCACTGTCACCTCACAGCAAGAAGGTTCTGGGTTCGAGCCCAGTGGCCGATGAGGGCCTTTCTGTGTGGAGTTTGCATGTTCTCCCCGTGTCTGTGTGGGTTTCCTCCGGGTGCTTCGGTTTCCCCCACAGTCCAAAGACATGCAGGTTAGGCTAATTGATAGCTCTAAATTGACCGTAGGTGTGAGTGTGAATGGTTCTTTGTCTCTATGGCTACGTTTACATTACGTCGAATCAGCGGATCATCAGATTAACGTTCTTAAAACGATTCACGTTTACACTAAAACCGTTAGCCGTGCACACAGCAACACCAATACACGGATACGCTCGGCTCCGCAGGCATCCTGCGCTCCAAATCACTCCGCCCTGAACAGCGAGTGCCCTCTGGAGGGTGCGCACTCCGGCCCTGCGCAGCTCACACAGCGCGCGAGTGAAGTGCACAAGCCACGATTCGGGACTGAGCCGCTGTGTGTGTGATCCCAGTGCATATCACTTACTACTTGCAAGTGGAAGGATGGCAAGCCTAAAGACAATCATAACTACACAAAGGGCAGTATTTGCATCAGTATTTGCAGTATTTTCATACTTTTATACTCTTTAATGAAAGGTGATACAAGGCGGAAGTCCGCGCCGTTTTTCAGCAGTCGCGTCACATGACCAACGCCAGCGAATCAGGAAGGTGGATGTCACAGTGACGTTGTCCAATGAGGACGCCAGCTAGAGCTCAGCACAGCGTATTCGCGTATCTCAATGTTTACACAGCACCGGACCAGATACGATCTAGATTGAATACGTGGACGCTGGCGGATTCCCGTTTCCCAGCTTTTCCAGGTGGTTTAATGTAAACGGACAGTGCATCCGCGAAGAAAACGAGACAGATACGGTCTAATGTAAACGTAGCCTATGTCTTAGTCCTGTGATGACCTGGCAACTTGTCCAGGGTGTACCCCGCCTCTCCCCCATAGTCAGCTGGGATAGGCTGTACCTTGCCTGCGACCCTGTACAGGATAAGCGGCTACAGATAATGGATGGATGGATGTTATTTCATAGTTTTGTTATTTCATAGTCTTCAGTATTGTTCTGCAATGTAAAAAATAGTCAAAATACATCAAAACCTATGAATGAGTGGGGTGTGCACTGGTACTGTATATAACAGATAGAGATAAATAGAGCACATACATACATACAGATAGATAGAGACATATGGATATAGATTTGTATATGTATACACCAAGAGCATAATCTGTTCTCTCTCTCTCTCTCTCTCTCTCTCTCTCTCTTTTGCTGTCTGTACTACTGTTGCCTGATGGGATGCCAATGCTTGATCCTGATACACTTCTACTGATGTGG
The DNA here is from genome assembly GCF_027579695.1 of Neoarius graeffei. Taxonomy (NCBI): domain Eukaryota; kingdom Metazoa; phylum Chordata; class Actinopteri; order Siluriformes; family Ariidae; genus Neoarius; species Neoarius graeffei. The sequence goes on from NC_083589.1 coordinate 45,774,421, forward strand.
CTCCTCTCACTCTCTGGACCTGCCAGATTCATCCTGATAGCTTTTCTGCTTGCTGATTCTGCACTTGTTACTCACATGGATATCCTAAAGATTGCACTTGCCAGAAATATTTTATCCCCAAATCTCACCATCAATTTTACGAAGACTCTTACCTTGATACTGTACATTTGTACATAAGAACTGCTGCTGTAATAAAAAAAAGACTGTCTTGTGCTTATTCACAATTGTTCATAATGGGCCATCCTTTCAACACACTGTATATGGTTATGATATTTAATCCAGTTATCTGGTGTCACCCAGAATAGTACATGTTCCACTTTATGTCTTGGTTCTCTCAAGGTTTTTTCTTCATGTTGTCTTCCTCATGTTGTCTTCCTCAAGTAGAGCCCTGCACTCCCACGGGAGTCCCGCGGGACCCGACGCAAAGCAGTGCGGCGCGGGACAAATTTTGAAAGCTCATTGCGGGCGCGGGCGGGAGAGGGAGTGCACAATGCGGGAGCGGGCGGGAGAGGTGATAAGCTGCAGTCCCGCTAACTAAAAACGTGTTTAAAATAAAATTTATAAATTATTAATTTATGTCTATCATATACAATTTGTGCTGGATATTTTATTTGGCATTAATAAAAACATTTTAAGATGCCTAAATTTGCGGATGTGGTCTAATCTCGCGTACGTTTCTGATTCCTTTCCGCTCTTCCGTGTTTGAGATCTCTGATCATGGCAGAAGAGCAGGGCTCCTCTAGTGAAGCTCACAGTGCTTCAGAAGTAAGTGCTGCTTTAAAAAGAGGTACATTTACCGTTAAAAAGTTAAGAGTCCTGAAATCAGACATTTGGAAGTCGTTCTCACTCGTGTACTCGTGTGAGGGAAATAACGCAAACGTCTGCATCATGCGGGATTTGCGGGCGGGAGCGGGACAAAATATGGCAGATGCGGGCAGGAGCGGGACTGAAAATCATAATTCTTTGCTGGAGCGGGCGGGAGCGGGACTGCACAATGCAGGAGCGGGCCTGAAAATTCTGTCCCGTGCAGACCTCTATCCTCAAGTTTCCTATGGTACCTGGATTCCCATGGATGCAAATTCATGATTCTCAGAGTTCATGGAAGGAGAGAATAATCACATGTTGGTAAGGTCACTGTCATGCCTCCAAGTTGTCATCACCTCTACAACCAGAGAAAGCCCTGAAACCCAGTCTCATGTAACAATTCCCCCAGAATGCCACAAGTTCAGAGAAGTTTTTACCAAACCCAAAGCCAGTGGGATACTACCACACTGGCCCTACAACTACACCATAGAAATCCTGGTGGGAACCACACCCCAGGCAAATGCATCTATCCCTTGTCCGCTAAGGAAACTCAGGTCATGAATGAGTACATCAAGGAGGCTCTGCAACGGGGGCATATTTGCCCCTCGAAGTCATCGGCATCTTCCTTGTTAAAAAGAAAGGCGGTGGCTTACAGCCTTGCATTGACTACCAAGGGCTAAACCAAGTAACAGTCAAATCTCACTATCCCCTCCCTTTTGTTCCAGCAGCCCTGGAGCAACTGCAGGAGGCCAAAATATTCACAAGATTGGACTTACAGGGCATATACAACCTAGCGCATATCTGTTAAGGGAATGAATAGAAGGCACCACCTCCAGCCACTTTGAATACTGCATCATGCCATATGGGCTATCTTCAGTGTCCACAGCAGGGGTGCCCAAATTGATCCATAAAGGGCCATGTGGCTGCAGGTTTTCATTCCAGCCATGCAGCAGCACACCTGATTTGGCTCATTCAATCAACTGAACTGTCTTCACACAGTCAAATACTTGCAGCCACACCCACCCTTGATTAAAGGGTGGGTGTGTCAGTTGATTGAATGAGCCAAATCAGGTGTGCTGCTGCATGGCTGGAATGAAAACCTGCAGCCACATGGCCCTTTATGGATCAATTTGGGCACCCCTGGTCCACAGTATTTCAGTGTCTAATTAACAATGTCTTACGTGATATTCTGGGGAAATTTGTCATCTTGGTCTAGAGACACATGTCATCTATGTGACAAAGATGCTATCCAGACTGTCCCAGAACCAACTCTACGTAAAAGGGGGAAAATGTGAGTTTCATGCCATCAAAGTCACCTTTTTCTGATATATCATCAGCCCAAAAGGTGTGCTCATGGACCAATGAAAAGTCCATCCATCCATCCATCCATCCATCCATCCATCCATTATCTGTAGCCACTTATCCTGTACAGGGTCGCAGGCAAGCTGGAGCCTATCCCAGCTGACTATGGGCGAGAGGCAAGATACACTCTGGACAAGTTGCCAGTTCATTGCAGGCCAATGAAAAGTCACAGCCATAATCAACTGGCCCACACTGACCACAGACAAGGAACTGCAACACTTTTTGGGGTTTGACAATTTCTATCAGATGTTTATCTTTGGATTTAGTATCATAGCTTCACCACTCACAGCCATACTCAGCAAGGGACCCAAGAGTCTAAAGTGGAATCCTTTAGTGGACTAAGCATTCAAACACCTCAAAGCTGCATTCACCTCAGCCCTCATACTAAAACATCTGGATCCCTCCAAACCTTTCATTGTGGAGGTGGACACTTCTGAGACAGGGGTGGGGGGCATCTTCTCTCAGCAATCTGGTGAGAAGCCCAAGCTCCACCCAGTGGCCTTCTTCTCCTACAAGTTGTTCCCAGCCAAGCACAACTATAACATTCGCTCCAGGGAGTTTCTGGCAGTTAAACTAGCTTTGGCAGAATGGCACCACTGGCACATCACCCCTTCATGATTCTCACTGACCATAAGAACTTGGTATACCTCAAGTTGGCCAAAAGGCTAAACTCATGTCAGGCACATTGGGCCTTGTTCTTCCCCATGTTTGAGTTTACCATCTCTTACTGACCTGGATCGAAGAACATTAAAGCAGACTCCCTCTCACATATCTATCCAGCCCTTCCCAAGGAAAAGATTGTGAAAATATCCTCCTGCCATTATGCATTTCAGGGGCTATTACCTGGGAGTTAGACCAGGAAATAGTGAACACACCACAAGTGAGAATTCCACCACAGTGCCCAGCAGGGAAGAGATATGTACCTTTCCCTCTCTGCAACAAACTGATCATGTGGGCTCACACCTCCCTGGCCACTGGACACCTTGTAACACATTGTACTCACCAGCTCCTCCAGGGCAAATAATGATGCCCAACTAACTCACCTGCAGTGGATGAATGGTTCAGACCCACCATCAACTCGAACACCCAGCCCAAGTAACCAAAGAGCTTTCAAACTAATGCAGAAAAGAAACCCCAGAATCTGAACCAGGTGACCAAGTTTGGCTATCCACACAGGACATCCACTTATCCAAAGGCTGCTCTTTCATCACTACATTGGGCCATTCAAAATCTTCCAGAGAATCAATGAAGTAATATACAAGCTTGACCTTCCACAACACAGCCTACACAGTTCTGTCATGTCTATGCTGGAATTGGCATCCAACTACAGTTGTAATAACACCTCTAAATCAACGTATCCTACAGACATGGCCACCAAGGACTCCAATTCCCATCACATATGTTCAAACTCACCTGATTAACGATCATGTTCACCTGGCCTCAATGTCACCCGCAGTATAAGGACACAGTTGTTCAAGTCATTGTGAAGTATATGCTCTATATGTTGTACTAGTCATTATCAAACCTTATATTTAGTCATAGTCCCTTCTGGTTTAAACTTGTTTCTGTTTTCCTCATCTTTGCTCTTTCCCTAGCCCAGTTTATGCTATTTGTACATTGCCTGACCTTTGCCTGTTCATCACTGTGTCTTTGTCTCATGTTTTGAGTTTGCCTTGCTTAATAAAGCTTTTGTTTACCTCCGGTTGTATCTGTACCTGCCACCTGACATCTGTTCTTAAAAGCAGTATATAAATAAAATTGAATTGAATTTGAATTATTATATGAATGAAACCTATCTATTATATGAATTAATAAATGATTACTAGCATTAAATTTTACTTTGCACAATATGCCATTTTAGTTTAGCATTCTTCAAAATGATAATGGGTGGACTATCCCTTCATCATTATGATCAGGGTTCGGGAGAAAACAGTGAACAAAGACAACAGTTACCAAACATCTAATTTAACCCAGAGAGCTAAATCAATGTTCCAGCTGATATATGAGAGCACTTTATTTGAAATAAGAGAATGTTGACTATATTTTCTGTGAAATATTACATATTTAACAATATAATCTGAATCCAAAATCAAAACATGAGACACCAAAGTGCTGCCCTCTTTTGGAAGAGAAGAGAGTGGAGTCAAACTGCATAAAGAATCATTTATCAGGCAGCATTAATTCTGAAAACCTAGTATGTCTGTTAGAATGAAAAAGACATTCCTATCTAAAATCTGTCTTATCTGTGGGCTGGCTTGATAACAACTGTAATTATGGTTCAGCCCAGGGTGGTGCACCTAATATCATTCATGTCCTCTGCGCAGGATTCACAGTGCAAAAGGGGGAGGTGGTTTTTCACTGCTGCCCAGCCAGGAAAAAAAGATGAATGTCTCTGAATAGAGAGCAGATATATGAAACCACAGTCTCCCTTTTCATAGTGTAGAAGAACATGGGGTTGGCTGCCAGAGGAGCAAAAATACTACCAACTGAAGGAATGTCTTGGCATTGGCAAATAGTGAAGTGCACTCATTATGAGAGAGATGGAGGGAAGATGAGAGAGGGAGAGAAAAAAAATCTCTTAGGCATATTGCCAATAGCCTCCAACACAATAGAGAAACCTTGAGCTCATCTTGTAGAAACCATGAATTTGAATTTCACCTAGCTACTTGCCTGCTAAATCGACACTCTTCCCTTGCTCTCTTTACTTACTCCATCCTACTTGTCTTGACCCATTGTTCAAGCAAAATTGGAGCCTCCTTAACAAATACACATCACTCAAGAACTGTTTCAAATATCCTTTCTGTGACACTACATAACATCTGATATGATATTTACCAGTTATATGTCAATCAACAGATATATTTCGAAGGAAATTCAAGAGATTTCAAGACCAGACTATTGTCTTTCAAGTATATACATATTATCTTGCCACTGAAATAATAGTAAAACCAAAAGCACAGAGGAGATAACCTTTCAGTTCTACACAAACAACAGTCAGAGTAGTTCTGTGGCATCTGTTGTATAACAGGCTGTTGGTCACCGAAATTAGGTGGGTTCACATTGTTGTCTTTTTTACAGAGATATTTCCTTTAGTTTGGATGGCTGGTTGCTTTCATTCTTTTCTATCACAATTAAGGGAGCCATGCACAAGCTTTGGAAAGCATTAAACCTCAGATATCAGACACACACACACACACACACACACACACACACACACACAAAAGGAGAAGTGCTAGATTGTTTCAAAGAAATATTTTTCTAAATACTCTCTCCTTCCATCATATGACCAAGTAACTCACTGACAGACTGGCCTGAAAAACAGTACAATTTCATTTTTGCTCATCAGAGCTCTATTTTCTTACCTAACAACTTTATGGCACAGTGAATTTCCCTGTTCTGATGAATGTACTAGATATATGATATGGTGATATAGCAGTAATAGGCCTATAAACTCTATTGGCTGTAGGCTACCTGCTGAGCGCGTGGTTTAGTGAATGATTATCAAAGCTCAATACAGATAATGCACACAGAAACTGTTATTGCTAGTATTTACTATCAACATCATTTTGCATCCTCTTTCTCTGATGATGACAGGATGACTGGCTTTACATCCTGAATTATTTACAGGCATGGAGGAAAATAACACACCATAACCAGAAGTAACTAAAAATGCCACATCCAGCCATTGAAAATAACATCCAAAATATAAATATGTCAACTGGGACTTCATGGGGCCTGTGTTAAAAGAAATAACCAAAGGAGGAAGATAGGGACAAAGGGAACAGAAAAGACAACCATTGCTATGGAAAAAAACATAGATCAAACTAAACAAAAACAGATCATAAAACTGTCATTTCCCATGTCTGCAGGGATGCTGCTTGAGCAGCAACAATACCAACAGGAAGTTTTCCACAGAGCTCCCTCCATGGTACTGACATTTAACCATCCAAAACATTTATCCATCCAAAATACACCTCTCAAAAAATCAAAGAGAGAAGATGTGTAGTGCTTTTGCTGCCATTTTCCACCAGCTGTTGGTTTTAACCTTGGGTCTAAGGCCTAAATGAGAGACAGACATAAGTCCCTAAGCATGGGAGTCATGCTAATGCCCAGGGCGAGAATATTTCAGAGAGCAGTTAGATGAAAGGGATGGCATCAGTGTTTATTGAGGGCCTTTTTCAGTGGGTTCGAGGGCAGCTCATAAACCCTCAGTAATTTAATTAAGGCAGTTACAGCAGTCTGACTGGAGCCACATGGAGGAGTGTGTGTGCTTGTGTGTATGTGTGTGTGTTGGGGGGCGGGGGGGGGGGGGGGGTGTCTTCTCTCATTTATGCTTGAAGTATTTCCTTTTCTGGTCTCTCTTCCTTTTTAAGTGGGCTTCCTCTTTCTTGCTGATTATCCTGTCATACTACAATGCAAATAATTAATGGTTGCATTTTTTAACAGCAACATGTTACTTTACATTAGAAATGTTTGAAAATATGTTGTAAAATAAAATTTTATGCTATGAAAAGACAAAATAGAAAACTGTTGTATGTGTGTTTGGAAGGAGTGATCAGAGAGTGACAGTGACAAGATCAAATAGCATTTCAGGAAATGTTTATTTCCAGAAATATACTGAAGTTTGATGGATCTTAGGTGAAGAGTTGCCATCCATGATAAGATGCCTACAAGTATTCTATGTTTTCACTGCAATCATATTTTCCTGGTTTTATATACTTACAAAAGAACATCCCTATTCAAGGATTGATTCTTAATGGGAGCATATTAGAATAAATCATATTTTCATTGCTTGTGCACATACATTTGAGTATCTGGAGTGCCAGCCTATGGAATCAATTTTGTGCCAAAATGTTCATACAATACTTTTGAAATATCAAACAAAAACGACAAATCAAAATACAAAAAAAGAGAAGAGGTCAATTTTTTTAGACTGGCAAACAAATTATTCATGTAATCGTGCAAAATATCAGTCTATTACTCTTCAGAAACCTTTTATTTTTGTTCCGCGTCTTTCTCAGTTTTGTTTGACGTAATTTATTTTGGTTGCGATTCCAGCTTTCTCGTTTACGCTCCCTGACTTTTTGCTTGCAGTTTTGGCACAAACTTCACGTGTAGGTGGGCTGTCCAGGAATGCATTCCCATTGGCTAACTTGTGTTTGACTGACAGCTACGCTCAGCCATTCCCTACTCGGATTCTGGCGGACTGTTTGACGAGTGACCGATCCATTGACGGTAAATAAGGATCGAGTGAACTTCAGTGGCGACTATGATATTGAATTAATTCAACAAAGTGTAAATTCAATATCAATATTTTTTTCTTTTTTTGTATTTTGATTTGTCGTTTTTGTTTGATATTTCAAAAGTATTGTATGAACATTTTGGCACAAAATTGCTTCCATACCAACCAACCCACAAACTGAAATAAGACAACCCAGTGAGTTTCTTTTGGATTGCCTAGGTCAGAAAACAAGCTTCCACAAGTCGTTCAGATTTGGCTCCCCTTTCTATGTGACAAGCTCATTAGACTTATGCCACTCCCTCATTTGAGTATATCCACTCATGGCTTGAGAACTGCCTTACAAATGAATATTCTTAAGGAAAATGCTACCTGATTGGCTAGTGGAAGAATAGGGTGGGGCGAGCAGTGGATGGTTATCATTTAAAGGAACAGGCCCTCAAATTGGGCGTTTTGAACAGGGCTGTTTTGACAGGGTGAGAAGGGAGCTGTGGCGCTTTATCTTTGTGGTATTTTGACCAAAGCATGTCACATAATTTTCATTAAACGCTCAGGGAACTGTGTCAACTTGTGGAAAATGAGTATAATATGTCACCTTTAAGTCTTACTCTCATTCTTTCTTTCCAACAACTGGAATTTCACATACCTGACATACTTTACAATACTCTTTACAGTAGCAGTAATGAGTATTAGATGCAGTATTATTAATAAAGTAATAAAAATCAAAAGGCACTTTTCTTTATACAGAAAACATATACAAAACAAACTTAAATTCTTTTAACTTCTCACAAGTGCTTCACAGAGAACATACAGTCGGAAATAATTATACAGCAATCAATCTGATGAAGTAGTACATATTTTAGAAGGTTCCATGTAGCATCCAAAAGGGCTTTTTGGGTTATTCTTCTTTGGGAAACTTTTACAATGAGATATACAATGTAGGGTTTCCCTTTCAGATAGAGATCCAAGTAGAACCCTTTTAGGAAGCTAGACTCCTTAAACATTATTATTATTGTTAATGGCAATTAGCAGATGCTCTTATCTAGAGTGACATACAACATCCCCAGAGCAGCCTGGGGAGCAATTGGGGGTTAGGTGCCTTGCCTGAGGGCACTTCAGCCATTCCTGCTGGTCCAGGGAATCAAACCAGTGACCTTTTGGTCCCAAAGCTGATTCTCTAACCATTAGGCCATGGTTTCCCCCAAACATCCAAAGATTCTATAGTGAGTGTGGAGAAAACACTGACACAGGTTAAATTCTTGATCTTATGTCTCACTACTGAGATTTAAAAAAAAAAAAGATCTATCATCACTGAAATTATTCTGACACATGGATATAGTTGATTCTTCTTTGATGTTCCATTTCACACATTTTAGAATATTATGAAGACACAACTATGAAATACCATTTTTAGAATTATGACTAAACATATCACTAAATTATGACTGGGCAGGTCTAAATTTGCTAGACTACCAGTGACTACACAGCATTTAGCTTTCACATGTCAGTGGTAGGAGATGTTAGAAGTGGATTGGTTTTCTGTATCTTACTACAGTGGAAAAATCCTCAGTGCCTAGAGGCCTGCTAACTTGCAAGATATATTCAGTGCAGAAATATGAGTTCATTTCAAGCTCTTCGTATCTCACATGTATGCAAGGAAAGCAGTCAGTAACATTGCCTCCACAAAACTTAGCCTTCTTATTGAACGTAATGGAAGCATGTAGTAATGGAGGCATCCTGGACAACTCTGAGCATTGAAAAAGGCTCTGAGCCTGAGGTGGTATACATTGTGTGTACCATGCATTTATTCTGTGTCAGCTTGGAAACACGTAAATTTACGTGTCATCATGGGAACAGCCCAAGGACCTGACTCACTGCCTTTTAGGTCTTAGACTGTGAGCAAGCCACAATTGCAACATTCTTATCAATTTGTGGATGCACATGCACACCTGTCCTATTGAACACGTCACAGGATTCTCTGTGAGGCCAGCATATATGAAAGACTTTAGGACTGCCCGCACATACAATATGCTACTGCCAACTGCTATGATGTCATCTAAGTAAGCAGCAACGCATGCACAGTTGGACAGGAGAATAGACATTGAAATAGGGGCGGAGATACAGGGGTGGCTGGGGGGGCACTTGCCTCCCCTGGAATCTGATTGGCTACCCCAGGTGCCCCCCCAGATGATTGACATGTTACGGCACCGCACGAGAAAAGCCAGTTGCATTGAAGTCTGTGACTGCTAGGTTCCTCCTGTACAGTAGATGGCGCAATGCAAGCTACCACAAGGCGTTGCAATCCAATTTACAATAGAAGACATGGAAAGAAGAAAAAGAAGAGAAGGAACCACTGAACAGAAAAGGCAGCTGCTCCTCAGCCAGATGGATTTTAAGACTGACCTATATCGGTGAGTACACGACCGCAGTTTATCCCAAAATAAGTTCACGAGTTCAATAAGATCAGTCAGTGGATCTTCTGGCCAATCGATTTTTGTTTCATAAATCAGAATGATTTGGCAATTCTTCTATTTGGCAATAGAAAAGGTGAAAACGCAGATGTAGTCAAAACTAGGTGTGTGATGTGAAGTGACCTTTAGCAGTATGAACAATGTTCAGAATTAAGTAAATCATGGCGTATTTTGAAGACTAGACCCTCTTTTGAAGGAAGTACAGGGAGTGTGTTTATTACTGTGGCACTCAACCTTCTTGTTGTAAGTGCAAAAAACGCCCATTCTGCTAGGGAAAGAGTGTACGGAGCACTGTGCTACTGCTAGAAGCTAGATGCCTTCTGCACGTTCTTAATAAACAGTGGCATCTTTTGCGTCATTTGTAGAGGCTAGCCGCAGATTACAGAGAGGCAGTAGATATCTGTGTGATGATTTAGGTTCTTAGTTTATTGACTTTAAGTTGGACCTACTCGGCGTTGCTGGTATGGTAGCTTATGGTCACGCATTAAGGGGGTGTGGAGTTGGCGGACAGAAAAGATGGCAATTTATTTATTTCATCTCATTATCTCTAGCCGCTTTATCCTTCTACAGGGTCGCAGGCAAGCTGGAGCCTATCCCAGCTGACTACGGGCGAAAGGCGGGGTACACCCTGGACAAGTCGCCAGGTCATCACAGGGCTGACACATAGACACAGACAACCATTCACACTCACATTCACACCTACGGTCAATTTAGAGTCACCAGTTAACCTAACCTGCATGTCTTTGGACTGTGGGGGAAACCGGAACACCCGGAGGAAACCCACGCGGACACGGGGAGAACATGCAAACTCCACACAGAAAGGCCCTCGCCGGCCCCGGGGCTCGAACCCAGGACCTTCTTGCTGTGAGGCGACAGCGCTAACCACTACACCACCGTGCCGCCATTTATTTATTTAAGGCAATTTATTTATTTATTTTTTGTGGAAAGTTGATGGTTTGATGGACTACTGGCTGTGTGACCAACTGACTATTGCCACTTTTCCACTACAAACGCGGCTGAGTCGGGCTGAGCCGTGCCATGCTGAGTTGGGCTGAGTCGAGCTGAGCGGGGCTGTTGGAGTTGCATTTCGACTACAACCGCGCTGAACCGTGCTGGCTGGAAGTGGGTGGACACATTGGGTGGAGTTAGTGAAAGTGGGTGGACATCACGTGATGTCGTTAAGCAGTGCAAACAGTGACATCAGTGACCTTTTAAGCGGTAGTCTCACGACCCGAATAGTAAACAATAAACATGGAGTCGTTAGTGTTGCTGGTCTTGGTGCTGTGGCTTGTTGTCACCGACAACGCCAACAGATACTGGCAAGAGTGTATAGATGAGGCGAGGCGCATAAGGCTTCAGAAATTCTCGTAATTCGTAATTATTCTTCTTCCGGGTTTACGGTGTTTACAGATCCCAGCGTGCTCGCGGGGCGTGTGTAGGCGTGTGAGGACACTCCTCCTCACCAATCAGTGCACAGGGGAGTGTCTGCTCACGCCCCTAGCCTCACTCGGCTCGCTTAGGCTCGCTTCAGCCCCACTCCAAAACGGTGCGAGTTTTAGGGGCTAAGCAGGGCTGAAGCGAGCCGAGTCGTGCTGTTCTTTGGTAGTCGAAACGCGAGCCGTGTCGGGCTGAAGTGAGCTGAAGCGAGCTGAAGTGAGCTGAAAAAGGGTCGTGGAAAAGGGCCATATATGTACCTGCGTGTGTGAGTAACTGTGTGACTGTGTAACTGACTCAGTGTGTCAGTAACTGAGTAACTGTGTGACTTGAGTTACTATGTGCATTTTAGTTCCAGTCAATGGTGTCAGGGTGTTGGTAAATGCACCGTATTCATTTTGTACATTAATAAACTACAAATTACACTCAAAATGACATCTTCTGTGTGCTTAATATGTAGCTACTTAAACATGATTGTAAATTGAAAGTATTGATTATAAGTTTATTTATTTAAGAAGGATCAATGTGTATTAATTAACATGTAAATGCACTAGAAATAATCACTGACTAGTTTTCTTTCATCTAGTCCCTGGAATTTTAATGTTGAAAGAAAGAAAGGTGTGTATGTATATATAACAAAAAGACAAAAATAATTAGAAGTCATGACATGGCCAAGAACACAAGACAAGAACAGGTGCAACACCATGTAAGAATAAATAATAATAATAACAATAATGCATAATTTAAACACATAAGATAAAAAACAGATATACAGCACACAATCGCTAACATTAATTGTGAGTGCTCGTGCATATTTGTGTGTGTAGTAGTAGGAACCATTGACCCCCCTGAAATAGTCCTGGCCACCCCCTTACCCCCCCAAGGAAAAAAGTCTAGTTCTGCCACTGCATTGAAATGGTGCCAGTGCTCCAAAAAGCTCAATCACAACCATCACAAATTGGTGTAAACTGATCAGGGTGAAGAAAAGAGGGTTTTTTTCTTGGACATTGGTGATAAGGCAATCTGCCAATATCCATTGGTCAAATCCAGAGTCAATTAAAATTAAGCTTTGCCCAGGCAATTCAGGACTTTGTCAATATTAGGCATTGAATGTGCATCAAATTTTTAAATAGCATTCACTTTTCATAAGTCCACTCAGAAACTGTGTACAATGAGGCTGTTCCAATCACTGTGGGACTCCTGTATTACTGCAATCTGTAGTAATTTTCCCAATTTGTTCTCAAACACATTTCTTTTGTGTTCAAGCAAGCAATGCAGCTGGCTGCACACAACCAGTAGTCTTAGAGTGGTGCTCTATGGGGTCAGTCTCCCAGGCAGGACAGAAAACAAGTGCTTCCAACTTGACAACCACTGCTCTCTGGGGTGGAGAGAGGTGGGATTAGATGTTTCTGAAAGGTTCCAATTAATATCTTTCTGCTACTGCCTTGACCAGGGCAACAGGATCCACCCCTCTCCACGTGGCACTGACATGACAAATCTGACATGTGTTTTTCTCATCCATTTGCAATACCTCATAATCAATTTCACCAACCTGCTCTGTGACCTCAAAGGGCCCTTGAGCCTTGGCGAGTCATTTTGAACTAGAGCTGGGGAATAATTCTCCAGAGGCTTCCTGCTGCAGAAAAGGAGAAGCTCACGGTATGCTGTCACTGACTTGGATTATGCAGATGATATAGCCACCCTTGACAGTACCATACCCAGTACCTTCAAGAAACTACCGACCATATCGCGAGGTATGGCAAGGAAGCAGGCCTACAGATTGGCACAAACAAGACAAAGACCATGCTGATAAGAAGGTCCCATAACCAGCGTCCTTACCCTCTTTCCAAGACCCTGAATATAGAGGTCGAGGGAATAAATCTCAAGCAAGTAAATCACTTCCGTTATCTGGGATCCACGATCTCTAGTGATGGCTCAATCGATAAAGAGATTAACACCAGGTTTGGTCTAGCTTCTAGTGCCTTTAATGCTCTGAATAATATATGGAAGAATAGAGGGATCACACTGAGCACCAAAATTACAATCTGAGTGTGGAGTAATCACAATACTGCTTTATGGTTGTGCAACATGGGATCTTAAACAACAACAACTACAGCATTTGGATGCATTCCATCATAACTGTTTATGAAGGATTTGGAATGTCCAATTTTACGACCATGTTTCAAACCGCGAAATAAGGAGAAGAACTGGGTGCTCCACACTAGCAACTGTCATCAGTCATCGACGTCTCCTCTACTTCGGCCATGTAGCTAGAATGCCAAGTGAAAGGCTCCCGTTACGTCTCCTCTACTGGTTGCCCACTCATGGGTCTCAATGCGTGGGGCGTCCCAGGCTATCCCTGTTGAAGATCTTAGAACAAGACCTCTGGCTCCTCTTGAGTCATGATTGCAGCATCTCAGATGGTGCGAGACTAGCATTAGATCGCAACAGATGGCGTCACCTCTTGTTAACCACACTGAACGAACGCAAAAAATGTGAGCAGGCAGAGCCGTCACCTGATGACGACGGAAGACCTGGATAAGGTACAAGGTGGGGAATAATATAAGTTCTCAGCCAGCTGGATAGTAGGTGATGAATTGCTCCAATGCCACCCATTCTATGATCTTCTTTGGCTGTACTGAGTCAGGCCTCAGCCTGTGGCAGCGGAAGTGGAGGGGTGTGTGGTCAAATATGAATGTCTGGTCCCCTTCAATCAGTGCCATCATTCAAGAGTCCTCTTGAGTTGCATTTATAAATTTTAAATTTATATCTGGAATTTATATATTTTTGTAAAGCTGATTTCTGACAATGTCCATTGTTAAAAACTGATATACAAATAAAACTGAATTGAATTGAAGTGAATTGAGCATGACTCTTCAAACTATCCCATAATTCAGCTGGTGCTTGGGCAACAAAGTACAGACTATATTGGGTCAGCAGGGCCTCTCCAGTAAGAAGAGCCTGTACGTGGAACCCTCATTCAGCCAGCCACATGGTGAGGGTGATGCCCTCAAACATATCCAGATATGCCATCATCCTGGAATGTCATCATGGCAAAAGAGAGAGGCAGCTCATTGGTGGAGGAGCAGGACAGGAAGAAGATGTCATTTGGCTCTTCATGATGGCTTGATCTGTGGCCTGCTCATCTGCAATTTTGTCAAATAATTCATGCTATGACTGTTGCTGTATAAGGAGAGCCTTGGCCTGTAATAGTAAACTGTTCCTGCAGTTTGACAAAGTTCTTGATGAAAGAACTTTTATATTGTTGCTTGTGCCCTTGGCACAGTAGACAGTAATATAAAGTGAAAGAAAAACAAATTAAGGTACCACTTTTCAATTCTCTGCTTCCTCTGGCTCACTGCTTAGGGAGAGATGCAGAGAGAGAATAAGGGAGACTACATTAGTATACATGGCAAAACAGGGCTCGGATATGCCACATTAGTCACTACCCGTCAAGCTCTTCTCCCAAATACCTCCCTCCTACTGCAGATGCCAAACCTGCTATAGTTGGAATGAGCATAACATAATAACAGACTAAGGCTTGCAAAAGAATAATGGCTGAACACCCACCTCTATACCAAGGATGTATGCATTATGTAGACATGTTCATGGATTTGGGGGGGGTGGAGGGGGGTGAATATTTAAAATCTATATCTATTCCTATGAATCTATATATATTATGACACATAGTAATGACTGTCAATCATATTTTTGACAATATTTATCAACCAAAATTAAATTATAAAATTACAACAACCTTTGGTATAATACAGACTGAAATTATTTTAAAGGAAATAAGCATTGGACATGGACCTGAATCTGGTCTAACTATAGACTAGACAATATTCAAATATCTTACAAGTCAGTGGTCTGAAAGTTGTTTTTCTATATTAATACATTTAAAAAAAAACTATAGTGTACCAACATGTTTAAGCACAAAATGTAATTAATTACATATGTGCAGTTGTGGTCAGAAGTTTACATACAATGACATGAATGTTATCTTGGATATGAATGTCATGGCAATATTTGGGCTTTCAGTAATTTCTTTGAACTGTTCTTTTTCTGTGGCAGAATGTACAGCATACTGTACATCTTTAATTAAAAAAAAACACTAGAATTTGGTGCACAAGTTTTAATTTTCATTGGGTTTTCTGAAATCAACACAGGGTCAAAAGTATACATACAGGGTCAAAAATATACATACAGCACACCTAATATTTGGGTAAAATGTCTCTTCACAAGATTCACCTTGACCAAACATTTTTGTTTACCATGAACAAGCTTCTGGCAGAATTCTGGTTGGATATTTCATGACTCTTCATGGTAGAATTGGTAGAGTTCAATTAATTTTTTTTTTCTTGGCATGGACTCGACTTATAAGCATGGTCCATATATTTTCAATGGGGTTGAAGTCAGGACTTGTTTTAAACTTAATGTTAGCCTGCTTTATCCTCCACAACCAGCTCTGATGCGTGTTTGGGTTCATTGTCCTGTTGTAAGTCACAAGTTGTGTTCAAGTTTCTGATGGTTTATGCTGAAGAATTCTGAGGTAGTCCTCCTTCTTCATTGTTCCATCCACTTTGTGCAATGAACCAATTCCACTGGCAGCAAAACAGACCCAGAGCATGATGATCCTACCACCACCACCAGCTGGTACAGTATCCCTCTGTACATGGTGGTAATTGTGGCCAAGCAACTCAATCTTTGTCTCATCTGACCATACAGCTATCCTCCAGAAGGCTTTTTTCTTTGTCCGTGTGGTCAGCTTCAAACTTTAGTTAAGTTTGAAGGTGTCAATTTTGGAGCAGGGGATTTTTTCTTGGATAGCAGCCTCTTAGTCTATGGTGATCTGAACTGTAGACAGTGATCCATCAGCTTTCAGTTCATGGCAGGGCTGTGCCATGGTGGTTCCCACATTGTTCCTGACCATCCAAACCAATTTCCTTTCAGCTGAGGGTGACAGTTTTCTTGACACAAAGTGGCTTGGCAAAGTGACTACACCTCACAATAACTTACATACAATTGTTTGAACTGATCTTGGAATTTGCAGTTGTTTAGAAATGGCTCCAAGACACTTTCCAGAGTTGTGTATATCTGTGATCCTCTTTCTCAGATCTGCACTGAGCTCCTTGGACTTTCCTATTGTATTGTGTGTTGGTCAATCCAATGAGTGCTGTAAACAAACCCTTTTTATGAAGGCACAGAGAAGCTACCAGCTGTAGTCAATCCTGTTCATGAACAGAAGTTAAGAGACCTCAGCCTTGGCAAGATAAGAGACATTTTGGAAGTTTCAGCACCTATAAATTAATAATCTAAGTGAGCGTATGTAAATTTTTTGACCTGGTATGTATAATTTTGACCCTGTGTTGATTTCAGAAAACCCAAAGAAAATTAAAACTTGTGCACCAAATTTTTAAATTAAAGATGTATGCTGTACAATCATTCTGCCACAGAAAAAGAACAGTTCGAAGAAATTACTGAAAGCCCAAATATTGCCATGACATTCATATACAAGATGACATTCATGTCAGTGTATGTAAACTTCTGACCACAACTGTATGTTACTTATTTTTGACACTGACAGTTGTTTTGGAATTAACTGTAGCATTGTGTTCCACAGAAATGAGTAATAAATAAATAAATAAATAAATAAATAAGAATTTTAAAAAGGGAAAAAAAGTAGCTTGTTTCATTGGCAGCCATAGTCTGGCTAACACGACAAAGCTCTACGAGCTCGCGTGTTGCGTCACGCTTAGGATGGGCGGGCCCAGGCTATGGCAGCCACTGTTTTTGTTTTGTTTTCCTAAACCTACAGTGCTGATTGTAATTTTTACACTTACAGTACCTTAAGTGTGATATGCATCGTTGTTTATATTCTACACTATTGTGTAACTTTACTGAAGACTTTACCTTTACTGTATCTATTCACAGTTTTGGTGTATACTGCATAGAGGCTCAATAAAATAGCTCTGTTTCATGGTACAATACAGAACAGAACCACAATGTTTTGCGTAAAGAAAGTAGCAATAAAGCCACTAATTTACTGGTAATTGTCTGTCACATTGACTTTAGGCCTGTTTATTCCCTGATAGGCAGTTTTTATGGAGACAGTATATCAATATTGCATGCATAATACACATTATCACAATCAAGTACACACAGTACACACCAAATCCAAAATGCCCTCTCTCTCTCTCTCTCTCTCTCTCTCTGTGTCTCTCACACACACACACACACACACACACACACACACACACACACACACACACACACACACACACACACATTCTCACACAATTCATTAGAATGTTCTTCAGAAATGTCAGCTGAAACTGAGAACTTTCCAACATAATGAGTCAGGTTTATAGATATATAACATTTGCTGATTGCCAGTATAATGCTGTTTGTGCCAGACCAAGGTCTAAAGCAAGTAAGAAACCTTTTGATGTCTTTGTGGCTTTAACAAGGTACTGGGCGACAGGTTACCTACATATATTGTAATTGGAGACAGATAAGTTTTTTTTATTGGATCTTATAAAATCCAATAGTCAAATAAATATGAACAGGATGAGCAAGTACTTTATTATACCAAAGAAAACAGTATGGTTTCCTGGAACATGCTGTCGTTCTAATTAACATATTAAAAAGTTCAAATAGACCTCAGCTGTGTTTTGATAAAACAAGTTGAAATGAACACAGTTCTTAAAGAATGCTCCATAGTAAGTCCTGCACATGTGTTGGTTATTCACCTCATACAAAACAAGGTAAAAGCTAGACAGGCACTTGGTTAAATGCATACCTCTGCCAAGCCACATATCATCAACATCAAAGTCAAATGGTGGCATGGTGATGTCGTGGTTAGCACTGTTGCCTCACAGCAAGAAGATTCTGGGTTTGAGCCCAGTGGCCTACAGGGGCCTTTCTGTGTGGAGTTTGCATGTTCTCCCCGTGTCTCCCCGTGGGTTTCCTCCGGGTGCTCCAGTTTCCCCCACAGTCCAAAGGCATGCAGGTTAGGCTAACTGGTGGCTCTAAATTGACCGTAGGTGTGAATGTGAATGGCTGTTTGTTTCTATGTGTCAGCCCTGCGATGATCTGGCGACTTGTCCAGGGTGTACCCTGCCTTTTGCCCATAGTCAGCTGGGATAGGCTCCAGCTTGCCCGTGAGCCTGTACAGGATAAGGATGGATGGATGGATGAATAAAAATCAAATTACTTGAATCTAGGATAATACTGAAGCTTTACACCAAATTTCATCACAATCCGTTCACTACTTTTTGAGTTACATTGGGAACAGATTAAAAAAAAAATCCTGGATCCGCATACATATCCGGATTTGCATCAAAATGTAATCAATTGTTCCTTGGTCCTTTTCCCACATTTCCTCAAAATTTCAGCAAAATCAGTTCACCGCTTTTTGTGTTATGTTGGGAACAGGTAAACAAACAAAGAACCAGAGGCGAAAACATAACCTCCTTCAACAAAGTTGGCGGAGTTAATGACAAGAGTCATTAAGACATCTGGACTTACGCTGCTGACCTTACTGAATTGTTTCTAACCACTTCCACCTTCCAAAGACAAATGCATTATTAGACTTAACTGAATGTGTTCACTTTATTTGCAGAAATAATCAGGAAGTCACCAAAAGAGAACTGTTATGAAAATATCGAAGGCCATGGAGAGAACATGTAAACAGAACACTGCATTTTGCAAAAATGTAACTCTGGCGGCAAAAAGTAATTCAAAATAGATCAGTGATATATGGTTGGAGGATAAAGAGTGAGGATGTGCTAAGCATATAGCATCATATTACAAAGTATTGCTTGTTGATTTTGCATTTAAATATGAATAATTATGCTTTTGGTCTGGTTTTCTCAAGACATATAGATAGATTAAAAAAATAATCATGTTTTATGTAACTAACATCATGCTACATTTCAAAGCCACTAGACTGTCATTAAATGAAATTGCTTGGTTACAACTATGAAAGACAAATATATTGAATTTACTTTTGGAATGTGAAAAATCTGCTTAAATAATAGGGAAGTTATTTCACTTTGGAATAAAATTGAACTTCAAAAATATTATAGTGGAGTGAAGCTCCATACTTAAGAGAATATGGTAATCAAAGTCCTTCCCGCATCATTCATGGCACGTTTGGCGGTGCCGATCTCCGTTTCGTAGCCCTCAGCTTCTTGCCTATATTACATAGCTAGGGTTACAGTGGGGGGCTAGTCCTCTGGTAACCGCAAGAGTTTGACTCCCCACTCGCATCTGGATTGCAGCGTGCCTTGCCAGATGGCAGTAGGCACCATTTTTATGATGGTCTTTGGTATGACCCAACCGTGAGTAGAACTTGCAATCTCCTGATCGAGAGGCGGACACGCTAACCACTAGGCCATGGTAATGCATCAATTAAATTTTCGATGGCTTTTGCGTCCATATAATGTCCATTCGTACAATCGACGTATGTGTACCCACACAGGATACCCGATCTTAAGTGCAAGGCAACATATCTCATAAACACTTGACCACCAGACAACAAAGTTTGTATTTTTATTTACATAAGATAAGAAAGGAATAAATATGTATTCGTAACTGTGATGCATATCTCATTACTGATGTCACTGTCACAAGACAGTGCAGCAATTTACTGACGCAAAATACACTACACTACACAATTTGTATGCTGCCCTTGCAAATATTTTGCTTATATATTCATCAGGAGCGCCACTTTTAGGCAGTGACTAAATATCTATATGCTTGCTTAGAGACACTATGGAGGTGTTTAGTGTGTATAGATTATTATAAGCTTCACTGAAAAATATTAAGTGGTTCATAAATATGACAAAAACATTTTTACATAAAAAAGAAACTTAGCAGAATTACTTAATTATTTTAAGTTAAGTATCCATCCATCCATTTTGGCATATCACTACAGTGACATGGCCGCTCTGACAGCTTCAGCCATCAAAGTCTCTAGGGAACATTACAGTAGTGGTTTAAGTTCAGTATACTAAATTAATTAGTGTAAATATACAGCTAAAGCCCAAAGTATATATTATACTTACTCTAGTGGGTTAAATGTAATTTTGCAAGTGCTCACAAAACTAGAAACATCCATCCATCCATTATCTGTAGCTACTTATCCTGTACAGGGTCGCAGGCGAGCTGGAGCCTATCCCAGCTGACTACAGGCGAGACGCGGGGTACATCCTGGACAAGTCGCCAGGTTATCGCAGGGCTGACACATAGAGACAAACAACCATTCACACTCACACTCACACCACAGTCAATTTAGAGCCACCAATTAGCCTAACCTGCATGTTTTTGGACTGTGGGGGAAACCGGAGCACCCGGAGGAAACCCACACAGACACGGGGAGAACATGCAAACTCCACACAGAAAGACCCTCGTCGGCTGCTGGGCTCAAACTCAGGACCTTCTTGCTGTGAGGCGACAGTGTTAACCACTACACCACCGTGCTGCCTAAAACTAGAAACAAAGAAGTGTAATTTCCTTGAACCAATTGCATACTAAAGTAGGGGTGTGGTTTTAAACTCACTTTACATTTGCAGAACTTTAAACATTTGCCGAAGGTGACAGGAAACATTATTGTAGCCAGTTCTGGTGTTGACTTGGTGGCCTCACCCATAGCCTGCACAGCATGGCTGGGGCATTGACCTACAACTAAAAACTCCCTGAAATGACACAAGGAAGAAACTAGACTCAAAATGGAACCCATCCTCTTCCAGTTGACTCCAGCAAGTGTTATTATACATCATTACTCTTTGACAACTGTATACTATAAAGTCAGTTGAAAGGATGTTAATCTGGGTATATCATGAATAAGAGTCCTGGGATGAGCATAAGCTAACTGTAATAATTACAGCAGCAGTTCTCAGGTACAAGTCTATGGTATCCACTGAAGCAAGAGTGAGACTTGGGTGTAAACTGGTTTTGGGAAATGCAAATCTTTGGGGTATCCATGTGGAGCTCCCAAAACAGCAGATGGTGATTCACAAGTGCAGAGGTAGAGCATTAGGATGAATCAAGCAGGTCCAGAGGGTATGAGGAGCCACAGCAGTAGAAGTGTTTCAAGATCAGACACCAGCATCACACAGAGAGAGAGAGAGAGAGAGAGAGAGAGATAACAGATTATTAGATATGCGCTTATGGTACTGTGTTAATGCATTTATTGTAACCATACCATGCCTCACAATTTATTTCTTGTGGCACTATCACTCAAGCAAAACTGGATGAAAGTGAAAAGTGAAACTCACATGACTAAAAACTTGTTCAGAGTTTAGCGCTTACTAAAATGTGCCACATAGAATTTACCATGATGATTTGTGAATGACTTTAAAATCACATCCTTTTACAGTTTCAGAGGCCATTATGGTTTGCAGCAGCTGTATTCTGAGAGTAATTGCTGTCACGCTTGCATTCATCTGAATCGTAGTTTGGTTCCTCCACTTCAGGGCGGCATTGAAAAAGGGTGGGGTGGTTGGAAACTTCCACAAAAAAGACAAAATGACAGAGAATGCTTCCATGGACTACTTCATGTTTGTTGACTGGTCATCAAGCAGTCATGGCAAACACTTTGTTCCTAAAGGACATTAGAACTGACTTTTAATTCTTGGGTACAATAGGAAGAAGATTGTAAAGAGTATACTGTAGGCATAACATCATTAAGGCCACATTTTAAGACAGCAGTGATTAACTAAGTGTTGATTCATTAAGCAATGATTAACTAAGTGGTAATTGTGCTTAGTGGCAGTTATAGCAGTGAATAAGCAGGGCAGTTTATGGAAGAAAATGAATTAAAACAAAAAGCTGAAAAAGACCCTCGTTATTTAAGAAGCTTGACTCCATGCTTCAGTTACCCTCTGTAAGTCACTGGAACAACTAAATTGCTCTGTATTCTAACATGAAGCAAATGACAAATTTATACACCATTAATGTTAATGATAGCCTTCCCGTTCTATTTTCAGTCTGTCTTGGCTATTACGAGACATATTTAGCAATGGCAAATGCTCATGTTTTATTTCCACATCATGGCTCTGAGGCTGAAACCTGGAGCTGAAGCCACAGACCACACTTTGGCACTACGTAATGCCTATTAAAAATTCTTAGTGCAGGCTTAGTGAGCGCCAGGCAATCTTCCTTTCTAAGAAGGCTGTGGATAAGCTAAATGATCGTTTCTCTTCATATATCATGTACAGTGAGAGGAAATAAGCATTCATCCACTTTTGGTTTTGGTTATTTAATATACTTCCAGTAAACTTCAAATTTACACACATAATGCCTTTTGACTTTGTACTTATAAATATGTATTTATTTTAAAAAAATATTTCTTAACAAGCATAAATCTTTGGGATCATATGCACAACACTTTTTCTCCAACAATGATGAGCTGAAGTATTGGCAAAAAGTTCTATTATTGTTTTTTATTTATTCTGATGTGTCTGAATGCTCATGTGTATATTTTAGATACGCAACTTTGTGTATCTTTAGCAATATGGGGTTTTGCCTGGTGTGTCTTTTCCAAAGTTAATTAGTGGAATTTCTTGACTTCTTTAATGTGTTTGAGATCAACAAACAGTAAATAATAAATAATAAAAATACAGTAATTAGCCCTATTCCATAGCTGTAGTGATCCATATTTTGTCAAGAACCACTCAACTAAGGGGACAGCATGGTGGTGTAGTGGTTAGCACTGTTGCTTCACAGCAAGAAGGTTCTGGGTTCGAGCACAGTGGCTGACAGGGGCCTTTCTGTGTGGAGTTTGCATGTTCTCCCCATGTCTCCAGGTGCTCCAGTCCCCCTCAGTCCAAAGACATGCAGGTTAGGCTAATTGGTGGCTCTAGATTGACTGTAGGTGTGAGTGTGAATGGTTGTGTGTCTCTATTGCCCCTTTTCCACCAAAGCAGTTCCAGGGCTGGTTCGGGGCCAGTGCTTAGTTTGGAACCGGGTTTTCTGTTTCCACTGACAAAGAACTGGCTCTGGGGCCAGAAAAACCGGTTCTAGGCTAGCACCAACTCTCTGCTGGGCCAGAGGAAGGAACCACTTACGTCAGCAGGGGGGTAGAGTTGTTAAGACCAACAACAATAACAAGACCGCGAAAGATCGCCATTTTTAAGCGACGAGAAGCAGCAGCTGTACAAACGCAAAGTCATCCATTATTATTATTATTATTATTATTGTTGTTGTTGTTGCTGCTGCTTCCGTGTTGTTTTTGCTTCGATATTTGCGCCAAGGTTTATGCAAACGTAGCGACGTAACTGACGTATACAGCGACGTAATGACGTATACAGCGACGTAACTGACGTATACAGCGACGTAATGACGTGTCTTCCCTTAGCACCGTGAGCTATGGAAAAGCAAACTGGTTCTCAGCTGGCTCGCGAGTTGAACGAGTTGTGAACCAGCACCAGCACTGGCCCCGAACCAGCCCTGGAACTGATTTGGTGAAAAAGAGGCAAGAGTCAGTCTTGTGATGACCTGCCAACTTGTCCAGGGTGTACAATTTGGGATAGGCTCCAGCTTGCCCACGACCCTGCACAGGATAAGCAGTTACGGCTAATGGAAATTGCCCCCGCTTAACTAAATAAAGAGAAATGAAATCCATTATTACTTTAAGACAGGAAGTGTCTTTTAGTTAATAGAAATAAAGCATGAAGGACAATTTGTGCGAAACGTTCTACCATATAATCTCAGTTCATAATCTCAGGCTTTGCGTGCTCAATGTCTTTTGCAGTTCCAAACAGGCGTGTGTTATGAGGACATTTTCAGATAACAGATCTATTTATATATCTGCTGCCATTTCACTATCTCATTATCAGAAAGGGAGGCTCCAGTCAGCAGCAATTAAGCACACTGCCAACAGAAAAGAAACAGAAACAAACATTACTAAGCCTTTTTTCTGAAATGTGTGTTAGAGTTTGACAGGGTTAGCCTACACCAGCTCTTTTCTCTGTTGTTTTATTCCACCTAACTAAATCATTTGTTCTACCTGACTTTCCAGACTTGCTGCTCACTTAATTTTGGACTAAAACATCAGCTTTTTTTATGAGAGCTATTAATCAGTCTCTATGTGGTGGCAGATTTGTTGCCATACAATGGTGTTCATAGCAGTCTGAGCAATCTACTTTCACGGCTAAGAAAGAAGTTCTATTTATGTGATATAAAGTGAGCAGTTAGTAGTTAGCACTATACAAGTCAAGATTACAAGAGTTAAAAAACCCACCATTTTCACTAGAACTAAAGAGGAAACTTCCCATTTTCAACACTACAATTTATGGGATTGGCATTTTTGTTTCGCAAACTATGTGAAAGCTCAACTCACATAAAGAGTCAAAAGTAGCTGTGTCTGCAAATTACCCAATAATAATATCCTTACAGAAAAGTCACATGAATGACTTTTTTTTTTTTACACATTTTAAATTTTTTTCAAATGGTTTTATTTGTCACATAATATTCAAATGATGTCAATTTCAGGACATTCTTAAATGTATGTGTAATCATATATAATCGCATATTACTCATATAATCATGTTAAAAACATTTGAGCGTGTGTGACATTTGATTTTTTTAAGGGTTAAAGCTTTGGCATTGCTGTTTTGGAAGTCATGTACAATTCAGCTGGCATCGTAGACATAAGGATTTGAGTTTGAAATCCTGAACAGCATTAGAAACAACTTTTTATATGTCTTCAAATTCCTAATTTGTCATTTTCTGGTAAATAATAACATAAATGGCCTAACAGGAATTGCCTGCTCCCCTAAAATGTATCCATATCATGACACGTCTCATTTCAGCAGAAGCACAGGTACATTCTGCTCATTAAAACAAGTTGATAAGCTATTATCTTGAAATTATGGCTCGTGTCATTAAACTCACAGATCAACCCAACAATGTTAATGATTATACAGTAAGGCATGGCTGTGTCTGGTGAAATAATCACCTAGTCAGCTGTTTCATCAAATACAGTATAATTTATTTGAGTTTAATTATGTTCGTGATTTATGTCAAAATTGGTTCTGCAGAGGTATGAAGTGTACGAAAGCTTTGTGACAGGAATACAAGAGAAACACTGCACATCACAATCTGATTGTTTACAAAAAGAACCTGATATTTAATGATGATTGTGGGTTAAGTGTTTGTGTCATGATGTGTGTAAGGTGTGACATATTGTTAATTTTGAAAGAAGGGTCCATCCATGCTACTGTAAAAGGTCTTAATGACATGTAAACCAACAGGTAAACAAGACTTCCTCAGTCTTGATGGCCCAGACATGTGCAGACATCTACATACACACACACACAAACACATACACACACATGCCACTGCATTGTATATCTCTCATAATGCTAACACACATGCACACAAACGATAAGCTGTACAGAAACCTAACAGGTGTGGACTATTGCACGCGAGAGTGATAAACTCACTGACCTGCAAACATAGAGCAGTAAACACCCAGAATCTACATGTGTCTCTGATGTAAAGATCTATATTTGGCAAGTGATGTCATCTCTGCACTCAGCCCGAACCATAACAACCATCATAAACAGAGATGCCGTGCGAAGTGAGAGGCAAAAATCCGTGACTAACACCTTCCACATCATACCAGGAAGCTTCTCCTCTCACACCCTGTCATGGCTTTGCAGGGCAACAGTAAAGAATCTTTAAGATGCTTTAAAAATTTCCCCATAGCTCTATGCTCTTTCTCTGGGTTTAATAACCTCATGTTAAATACTGTATTACATAGCACAGAGGCACAAAACCTGTCATTTCATGTCAGTGAGAGATTAGCCCTTTAATGGCATGGACATTTTTTTTTGCATTTCTTACTCCTGTGGGACATTCTTACTCTTGTGGGGTCCAAAAATCTGATATTTTTTTTTAAACTTGTAAATAAAAAGAAGAAATTTTTAATTTTGAAATACTTAAAACAAAGAAAGTAAATGACCAATATCTTTAATATTTAATATTCAAGATTCCACACTATTTGTAGGTCCCTATTTAAATTTAAGCAAATTTGTGATATTTGTTATATAGATATTAACTTTTCTGTACAAAAAGTCAGATTTTCCTCATGCCTAATTTCTTCTATTGAAGCATGTGTTCAGATGACACTCTGATGGAGTTGATCGAAAATGGATCATAAGGTTTTGCACAAACTTGTGGAGTCAGTGCCAGCTCAAGTGCACGGTCAATAAAGAAAAAAAACAAGACATACCAAATACTAAGACAGTACCATATACTATGAAGTTTTACAATGTTCCTCTACCAAATGGTTGAGCTGAGCTAAAGTTTAAACGTCCTCTATATTTAAAAAAGTCTCATTTCTAAAGAATTTCCCAAATGGTGCAAAATTCCAAAGAACTCTTGGCAGGTGTGTTGTTACTGATTTTTTGAAATCCCCTTTGTACAACCCCATTTCCAATGAACTGGGATGTCTTGTAAAAAGTAATTTAAAACAGAATGCGATTATTTTCAAATCACGGAAACCTTATATTTAATTGAAAATAGTACAAAGACAACATATCAAATGTTGAAACTGAGAAATTGTTATTGTTTTTTGAAAAAGATATGTTCATTTTGAATTTAATACCAGCAATACATTTCAAAAAAGTTGGGACGGGGCAACAAAAGACTGGAAAAGTTGTGTAATGCTTAAAAAAAAAAACACCTGGTGGACCATCTCACAACTAATTAGAGTAATTGGCAACAGGTTATTAACAATATTTGGGTCTAAAAAAAGCAAGTAAAGATGGGGAGGGGTTCACAACTCAACATGGGCAAATTGTTCAACAATTTAAGAATAACATTTCTCAATGTAAAATTGCAAAAAAAATGGAGATCACGTCATCTACGGTACATGATATCATTAAAAGATTCAGAAGAAATGGAGAAATCTCTGTACACAAGGGACAAGGCTGAAAACCAATACTGAATGCCTGTGATCTTCAGGCCCTCAGATGGCACTGCATTAAAAAAGACATGTTTCTGTAGAAACTGTTGCATGGGCTGTGAACACAATTAGTCACTGCATCCACGATTGCAAGTTAAAATTCTACCATGCAAAGAAGAAACAATATAGAAACAATATCCAGAAAAAAACACGACCTTCTCTGGGCCTGAGCTCATTTATGATGGACTGAGGTGAAGTGGAAAACTGTCCTGTAGTCTGATGAATTGAAATTTGAAATTCTTTTTGGAAATCATGGATGCCATGTTCTCCGTGCTAAAGAGGTAAGGGACCATTGAGCTTGCTATCAGCACACAGTTCAAAAACCAGCATCTGTGATGGTATGGGGAGCATTTGTGCACATGACATGGGTAGCTTGCACAGCAGACAGCAGAACTCATGACTATGTTTAATAGTGAAAGTAAGATCATTTCCACACACCAAATGTGACGAGAACTTACAGGATTGGGACTAAAAAGCTGTGTGGCCTTAAGAAAACCACTAGTTAGTTGGGATAATCAAAAGAAAATGCTTCAATTTGCTAGGGAGCATAATGGATTTTTTTTTTCTTCCCTGATGGCACAAGCATAAAATTAGGGTTCAGATTGTGAAAGAGTGGTTCAGGAAGCATGAGGAATCATTTTCACACATGAATTGGCCACCACATAGTCCTTACCTTAAACCTATTGAAAGTCTTTGGGATGTGCTGGAGGAGACTTTACAAAGTGGTTCGACTCTCCCATCATCAAGACAAGATCTTGGTGAAAAATTTATGTAATCCTGGATGGAAATAAATGTTGTAACATTGCACAAGATTTTTGAAGCAATGACACAGTGAATGTGTGCCATAATCAAAGCTAAATGGGTTTCAATGAAATATTAGACTGTACAACTTTTTTCTTTTTTTTTTTTCTTTGGCCAGGCAGTGTGTATACAGCTTTTGGAGCAACATATGCCATGATGTCTTTTTCAGGGAAGGCCTTGCTTATTTCAGCAAGATGATATCAAACCACATTCTGCATGTATTACAACTGTACGGCTCTGTAGTAAAAGAGTCCAGGTGCTAAACTGGCTTGCCTGCAGTCCAGACCTGTAACCCATTGAAAACATTTGGTGAATTTTGAAACAAAAAAGATTATAAAGGAGATCCCGGACTGTCTAGCAGCTGAAATCCTGTATCAGGCAAGAATGGGACATTTCACTTTCAAAAATACAGCAATTCGTCTCTTCAGTTTCCAAACATTTACATGGTATTGTTAAAAGAAGAGGTAATGTAACACAATGGTAACCATGCCCCTGTCTCAACTTTTTTGAAACAAGTTGCTGATATCAAATTCAAAACGAGCATGCATTTTTTTCAAACAATGCAATTCCTCAGTTTCATCATTTGATATGGTGTTTTTGTACTATTTTCAATAAAATATGGGATTTTCATTATTTGCAAATCATTGTGTTCTGTTTTTTATTTACATTTCACACAGCATATCAACTTTTTTGTAAACATGGTTGTATGATAAAATGTTTAAAAGTAGTCTCAAATATAAAATAAATATTAAATGTTTAAATTTAATAATGATCCCTCAATTCTAAACATACCCTTAATTCTCCGCCAACCCTTCTTCATAATTTTCTAGCTGTCTTGCTTTTTGCTTAACCTTTCCAGGTTCCTTGGAGGAGCCGCCTGCTGGAGTCTCAGCCTCAGCCGCCTGCTATATGACCTGTGGTTAGAATATGTGGTTAGGGCAAAGACAGCAGGCTCCAGTTTACAGCCCTGCACAGACACACAGCTACTGATTTCATACCATCTTCGTTTATTTAAGGATGGGCAGCCCTCAGGAAGGCCTCGCTCCAGTCACCTGGCAACTCAAGACTCAGCTACGAGATGTTTGAGCAATAGCTTTTAATCTTGAGTTTGATTCAGAGAGGCCTTTTTGCTGTCATGATGTATCTTTTCCTTTGTTTGTTTATCCAGTAGTGATGTCTCAGTCAGTCCCAAAGGAGATGTTGAATTACTATCACAAAGAGGTCATACTGTTACCACTTATCCTACTGAAAATACATGAACCCACCCTTTATTTTCACAAATGCATTCTCATGTGTTCACATAAAGGGTGAGGATCCACTCATGTAGGCCCCCATATATATTTAACACAGGGAGTTTAAAAAATAAGCCTTTCAAGAAATGGGTTAACAGGAGTGCATGAATCAATAACTGATGAAGACTAACTGCAGGACATATTACGACCCCAGCCAGATCATTTGAGCCTTTAAGGAGCCTTTAAAATCACAGGGGAGTAGCATGTTCCCATTTCTACCTGAATTAATGGCTTTTTTTTTTTAAATAAAATTAACTCTGTAAATGAAGCCACAGGATTTAGCAACTCTGGCCACACAACCATGGCGTGCCATGTGAGTAGGTGTAGGAGGAACGTGTGTATGTGTGTGTGTGTGTGTGTGTTTAATCCTGACATTTTAATTTCTCCAGCAGGACAGGCCTCAGCATGTCTCCGTGGCTGGCGGCTGTCTCAGTTTTACTGCCTGGAGAGAGGGTGTCCACACGTAGTTGGGGAATGTCTGAACCACAGGCGGCACACGCGACTTCCACTCATCGATTAATGCCACTGGATTAGTAACAGGTGGTTAACATGATTCCAGTGCAAAGGCCTTTTTCTGAAAGGGCCACACACTGCAGCGGCCTGTGCCAAATCTGCTGAAAAGAGACAGAAAAGCAGACAGAGACAAAAAGGAGACATGACAATAAAGAGAGACAGTGAAAGAGTATGAAAGTGAGAGATACTTGTTTGTGTGTGTTAAAAATAAAGAAGAAAAATATGGAAGTGAGAGAGAAGAGGCCTCACATGAGCAATAATGTCACAGTCATTCATTACAAAACAGAAAAATACAGATCTTCTAGTCATTCATTCGCTCATTTTCTATACCGTTTATCCATTGCGGATTGCAGGTGAGCTGGAGCCAGTCCCACCTGACATGGGTTGAGAGGCAGGGTATACCTTGGACAGGTCACCAATCTATCATGGGGATAACACAGAGACAGACAGTCATTCTTACTCACTTCCAATTAAGAAAAGAAAGAAAACACAACTTTATTCATCACACACTTGTGAAATTACTCTCTGCATTTAACCCATCTGAAGTAGTGAACACACACATGCGCACACACACGTGAGCAATGAGCACACACACATACCCAGAGCAGTGGGCAGCCATGCTAACAGCCCCCGGGGAGCAGTTGGGAGTTAGGTGCCTCGCTCAAGCGCACCTCAGCCCAAGGCCGTCCCATATTAACCTAACCGCATGTCTTTGAACTGTGGGGGAAACCGGAGCACCCGGAGGAAACCCACGCAGACATGGGGAGAACATGCAAACTCCACACAGAAAGGCCCTCGCCGGCCACTGGGCTTGAACCCAGAACCTTCTTGCTGTGAGGCGACCGTGCTAACCACTTACACCACTGTAATTGTTTCAATTATATAGCATTCTTAGCATGCCCAGTCACACCTACCAGTACACTCATTCCCTGGCTTGAAATGTTTTTGGGAGACACCTCCCAATACAAAAGATTTTTGCTTTAATGTTCCTTGTATTACACCAGACAAGCAGGTCTCACAAAAAAACAACAGAGTTTCTCAATTTACACACTCATAAGATGCTGAAGCGGGCAACAGTAGTGTGGGAGAAAGATGGTGAGTTGTTGTCCTCATATGACAGTTTCAGATGTTCCTTCGAGTGTTTGACCATAGTCCCAAAGGGAGAGAAGTTAGAGAGCAACTGTTCACTGTCAAACAGGGAAAACAGCTTGTAGCTGAATACGCTCTCAAATTCTGCACTCTCGCTGCTGGTAGTGGGTGAAATGAGCCTGTGTTTAAAGCTGGATTTCACTGAGGTCTGAGCACAGAGATACTCACTGATTTGGTGTGTCGTGATGACCAGATTTTCATCAATTTGCTCATTGAACTAACCCTTCACCTAGAGAATCTCCTCTATAAACACCAGCCCCATCATGCAGCAGACTTGTGAGTGTCACCAAGCAGCTAGAGCTGATGGAAAATGCATGTGCCAAGCTGAGCTTCACTGAATGTGAGAAAATGTGGAAGGATCGGCTGTGTTTCTACTGTGGGGGTCACGATCATTTGTGTCCCAGTATCTGGCTCACCAAAAGAGCCCTACATCAACACCCTTAGCTGAGAACCACCACTCCTTCACATGCTTCCTTAGTAAGTCCATCTAATTTTTTATCTCACTAATCATTTACACTAGATGTTCAGATAAAGCACTCAGGATCTACCTTTGTTCCCTCAGCTCTGATTGACTTCAGAGCTGCTGGGAATTTCATGATACTGTATTAAGACTCAAGCTACCCACACAGCCACTCCAGCATCCCCTGACAATAAGAACCATCTACTGAGGATTATCAGCACTGGTCTGATCACCTTATGCAGCAAGCCACTCCCAGTCCAAGTCAGTGCTTTGCATCAGGAATCCATTTCCTGTTTTTAAATGTAAGTGATTCAAGGGCCTGATGGAGCCATCAAACTAGATGAAAAGCAATCCATGGCACAAGGCACATTATTATCACATCACAAATAAGCAATAATGACTAATTAATTCAACAACAGCAACAACAACATTAAGTCCAAAAATATGCATTAGAAGCTGTCTTAAATGCATCCATGTTTGGAGCAGTGGGAAATACAGATGCTGGTAGACAGTTCCACATCCTACTTGTTCTAGGAATATAGGAAGATAGATGGAGCTTGGTGTTAGACTTTGGTATATTCACAGCATATGGGTGGCCATTCACAGTTGATTGAGTTACTCTTCCACTGGGTACTCCTGGAGGCAATATTGTCACCTTGATGGATAGTTGCAGGAAGTAATAATGGTAGAAAATACATAGTGAAGTGATGTTTCTCCTGTGCTCCAGTGGGAAGATGGCCACCTTGCAGGGGTCATCAATGTTTAAAAGGTGGAGAGCTTTCCTCTGCAGCCTATCTAATAGCTTTCGTGCCATGGCACCTGCTCCACTCCATATTGGGGAAGCATACTCCATGAGAGGTCGAATGTAGGCCTTGTAAATGGTGATGCAAGCTTGTAGGGGCAGTAGATTTATTGTATGACCCAAGATGTATATCATCTTTGCCGTTTTTTTTGGTGATGCCTAATACCCTATGTCCTGAGTCCATGACAGGGTGTTGGTGATAGTGACACTGAGCAGGGTTATGCTCTGCACAGGTTTCAACTCACTTTTTTTATTTTCCTTCCTTGTTACTGTGCCCACCAAACACCCCATAATTCTGGGACTACTGTGGATGCAGAGACATGATTCAGATTTCCTGGTATGACAAGAAGACTGTCAAATGGTCCAGATCCTGTCAAAACCACTGCCTGTACCTGCCCCAAACTGTCCTCGCATCCACCTCAGTGGAGAGCCCTGATTCACTGGTCACAACTGTCATCCCCAAGGAATATCTGGAATTCAAGGAGGTCTTCAGTAAGACCAAGGCCAGTGGCCTGCCTCCCCATAGACCATACAACTGTGCCATTGACCTCCTTCCTGGCACCACACCTCCACATATCTATCTGTTGTTTAATCCACCCCTTATCCCTTGCAGAACAAGAAGTTATGGAGGAATAAATGCAGGATGCACTCCATCAGGGATATATCCATCCATCTACCTCCCCTGCTTCAGCTGGATTTTTTTTTTTTGTGGTCTTCATCCTTGTATTGATGACAGAGGTCTGAACCAAATCACCGTAAAGTACCCATATCCGCTGCCTCTGGTCCCATCAGCCCTAGAACAACTTTGCGCCATCAAGATATCCACAAAGCTCGATCACTGCAATGTTTATAACCTGGTGCATGTCAGAAAAGGCAAGTGGAAAACTGCCTTTAGCACCACCTTTGGCTACATTGAGTACTGCTTCATGACTTATCGGCTTTTTTGTGCGTACTCGGGCTTCCAGTGCTTAATTAATGATGTGCTGAGGGATATGCTGGGGAAATTTGTTATTGCCGACATTGATAAAAATTTTGATCTACGCTCCCACTTTTGACAGCCATGTTACCCACGTTGCTAAAAAGGTCCGATTATACCTCCTTGACAATCAGCTTCAGTTAAAGCCGAGAAGTGTGAATTCCATATTTCCATCATTCTTGGGCTATATTATCAGTCAGGAATGGGTAGCCATAGACAAAAACAAGGTGGCTGCTGTCAGTAACTGGCCAAGTCCTCCCACTGTCAAAGAACACCAATGCCTAGGCTTTGCCAACTTCTACCATTAGTTTATACTGGGTTTCAGCTCCATCGCCTACTCTTTCACTGTTCTCCTGAAGAAGGGCACCAAACACCTAAAGTGGACCCAAACAGCAGAAGTGGCATTCTCCAAACTGAAAACTGCCTTTACAACAGCTCCCATTCTTAGGGCCAATCCCAATCCCCCCAATTTATTTTTATTGGAAAAACATTAAAGAAGATACAAGAACTCACAGACACCATGTAAGTATTCAATAAAACAATATAAACATTATTAGCATAAATTAAAAAAATAATTTGGAGGATTTATTTAAAAACAAATATAAATATGCAGTCATTTCTAAATTATGAGGCAGAGAGAAAAACAACAACAACAACAACAACAACAACAAAAAGAGGAACAAAGACTTTAAAGATAAGGGGCATAAATCAAAACAAGAAATGACATGTATCCCCACAACTCTTTCTTGCTATTTTATTGTGATGAGAAAAATAATTTGAAATAATTTATAAACCAAATATAATAATTATTTAAAACAGAGGTTTCCACAATGCTGGTGCATTCCAGAAGCAGCTCAAGCCATGACACTACCTCTACTGTGCTGGACCCATGAGCTTGTATGTTTTGGATGATGAGCAGATTCTTTCTTTCTCCACATTTTGGCCTTTCCATCACTTTGTTAGAGGTTAATTTTCGTTCCATAACCTTTGTGGCTCATCTCTGTATTTCTTTGCAAATTCCAGTCTGGCCTTCAGCTTCTTACTCCTGGTGAGTGGTTTGCATCTTGCGGTATGGCCTTTATATTTCTGCTCTTCTTTGAATGGTGGATTGTGATCACCTCTGCCCTGTGGAGGTTGTTGGCGATGCCACTGACCTATGGGGCTTTTCTTCACAGCTCTCACAATGTTTCATCAACTGCTGTTGTTTTCCTTGGCCGGCACGTTTGATGTCTGGTTGTTAGTACACCAGTGGCTTCTTTCTTTTTCAGAGCATTCTAAATTGTTGTATTGGCTATGCCCAATGCTTTTCATTGGTTACAATTGATTTTCCCTCTTTTCTCAGCTTCAAGATGGATCTCCCATAGACAGCTCTCTAGTCTTCCTCTGATTTATCCTTTTTAACAACAAATGCAGTCTTCACAGGTGAAACTTAGGACAAAAACCAAGAGGAGACATTTAGAGCTATTAAAGGTTTAACAAATGATCAAAGAACCTGGGCAACAAGAAACAACTATATTCCAATATTTTTGATCACTTGCAAAAAGTGGGTTCAATAAAAAGGTGCCATGCTCAATATGAGGAAAGGAAAGCTGAAATTTTTATATATAATTTCATATTCATCTCTTGATCTCAAATGCAAATGTTTGCAGTGTATAGCAAAAAACAACAGAATTGGCCCTGCTGTCTTTCAGAGGGGACTATATGATCTTCAACTGTGCAAAAGATTTATTTCTAGATAGATTAAATTCTGGCTTGCTTGTTATGGTTTAAACTTCTTTCATTGAGAAGTTTATCTATTTTCACTTTGTCTAACAATTTCCTATATTACCTTCAATGCTGTTTGCTGATAATGGTGCCGATGGGAAATCATCTGTAAGAGCCTTAAGAGAGACCAATGAAGCAGTGAATTAGTACTTTAGTCTATCCAGCTCTCTCCTCTCTTCATCTGTTCACTCTGCTCAAACAGATAAGCACCCAAAGTTTAATCTGTCATGCTAATACCAATATTAATGTCATCATGCTTGTCACTGAACCAAGCTGTTGGAAAATGTCATTGGTAAATGGTGAGTGAGAAAAGAAGCTCTTGCTATTTTGTTTTAATGTGCTAACAGTGAAACCTGACTGTTATCCCATATGTTTGAGATTGTTGAAATTTCTGCTAATAAACAACATTATAACTGGACCTGCAATGTTCCCTGCGACATCTGTGCAGCATGCGTGCTAAGTTTACATAGGAACAATGAAAATACAGCACTAACCAATAAATTAGCACCAGAATCACTAAATCCATCACAAATATTTCAGTGTAAACATGCTTAATGAGTTTCAGTGTCGAATATAAAAAAAAGCAAAGCCAGGAGCATGTGATCAGGATTCAGCAGCCAATCATAACACTCCAAATATAAGCATGAGGGAGCAAATGTCATCAGAACACTCCTAATGTGTAATCAACCAATGTATCATGACTCACCCACCACTGTCTATCCCCCCTGCTATGTCATGACCACAACTGGTGTTTTCAACCCTATAAATCCACATTCTAACCACCAGGTTCCCCTTTACAAAATGTTTACATCATTCGCTTGCTCAACTGGCCTGTTATTTTAAAGTTAACCAACTAAAGCAGAGCAAATGTAACTGTTGTTGATATTATAAGCCCTACAGAGTGCAGTCTGTAAATAATGGAGCATAAATTACAAGAAATGAATGCCCGGGAGTGTAAAGACAGTATTTTTCATCCACACTGAGTTGCATCTATGCCCCTTTTATACACAGTGCCCCCTTTCAAGGTTCTATAAATTATTTGACAAAATAAAATCAATTAAACTATCATGTTTGCTACTTGTTTGCAAATTCTTCATAATCCATGAGAACCTAAAATCTAGTCATTACCAGATATCAGATATCTTCCATGGTGATGCATTGTGGTGATGTACAACCCCGATTCCAAAAAAGTTGGGACAAAGTACAAATTGTAAATAAAAACGGAATGCAATAATTTACAAATCTCAAAAACTGATGTTGTATTCACAATAGAACATAGACAACATATCAAATGTCGAAAGTGAGACATTTTGAAATTTCATGCCAAATATTGGCTCATTTGAAATTTCATGACAGCAACACATCTCAAAAAGTTGGGACAGGGGCAATAAGAGACTGGAAAAGTTAAAGGTACAAAAAAGGAACAGCTGGAGGACCAAATTGCAACTCAGTAGGTCAATTGGCAATAGTTCATTAACATGACTGGGTATAAAAAGAGCATCTTGGAGTGGCAGCGGCTCTCAGAGGTAAAGATGGGAAGAGGATTACCAATCCCCCTAATTCTGCGCCGACAAATAGTGGAGCAATATCAGAAAGGAGTTCGACAGTGTAAAATTGCAAAGAGTTTGAACATATCATCATCTACAGTGCATAATATCATCAAAAGATTCAGAGAATCTGGAAGAATCTCTGTGCATAAGGGTCAAGGCTGGAAAACCATACTGGGTGCCCATGATCTTTGGGCCCTTAGACGTCATTGCATCACATACAGGCATGCTTCTGTATTGGAAATCACAAAATGGGCTCAGGAATATTTCCAGAGAACATTATCTGTGAACACAATTCACCATGCCATCCGCCGTTGCCAGCTAAAACTCTATAGTTCAAAGAAGAAGCCGTATCTAAACATGATCCAGAAGCGCAGACGTCTTCTCTGGGCCAAGGCTCATTTAAAATGGACTGTGGCAAAGTGGAAAACTGTTCTGTGGTCAGACGAATCAAAATTTGAAGTTCTTTATGGAAATCAGGGACACTGTGTCATTCGGGCTAAAGTGGAGAAGGACGACCCAAGTTGTTATCAGCGCTCAGTTCAGAGGCCTACATCTCTGATGGTATGGGGTTGCATTAGTGCGCGTGGCATGGGCAGCTTACACATCTGGAAAGACACCATCAATGCTGAAAGGTATATCCAGGTTCTAGAGCAACATATGCTCCCATCCAGATGATGTCTCTTTCAGGGAAGACTTTGCATTTTCCAACATGACAATGCCAAACCACATACTGCATCAATTACAGCATCATGGCTGCGTAGAAGAAGGGTCCGGGTACTGAACTGGCCAGCCTGCAGTCCAGATCTTTCACCCATAGAAAACATTTGGTGCATCATAAAACGGAAGATATGACAAAAAAGACCTAAGACAGTTGAGCAACTAGAATCCTACATTAGACAAGAATGGGTTAACATTCCTATCCCTAAACTTGAGCAACTTGTCTCCTCAGTCCCCAGATGTTTACAGACTGTTGTAAAGAGAAAAGGGGATGTCTCACAGTGGTAAACATGGCCTTGTCCCAACTTTTTTGAGATGTGTTGTTGTCATGAAATTTAAAATCACCTAATTTTTCTCTTTAAATGATACATTTTCTCAGTTTAAACATTTGATATGTCATCTATGTTCTATTCTGAATAAAATATGGAATTTTGAAACTTCCACATCATTGCATTCCATTTTTATTTACAATTTGTACTTTAATCCCAACTTTTTTGGAATCGGGGTTGTATGCTCAGTGAGATTTTAGTCTGGTAACTGACTTGGTCAATCATAAAATTCCACTTTTTGGTGATGAAAACCTCCCGGTGCGCTTTAACAGTATGCTTGGTGTCATTGTTCTGCTACAAAGTCAGGAACCCTCTCTCTGAAGCATCTTAAGTGTTCAAATCCCACCAAGTTAAGTTTGAGTCACTTGGTTGGACCCAAAGGTTAAACTACACTAGGCATACATCGCCAATGCTATAATTTGATGTAAATTTAAACAATTTCTAATAAAATAATGGTGAAATCTTTTTACATACTCAATGTGAAAAATCATGCTGACAGATCCCCTGATAGCTAGTTGGTACACAATTTTTTTTCTTGTTAGCATTAGCCTAAAGTAATTCCAAAGCATTATGTCACAAAAAAGCTAACTACAGTTAATATAAAATTTTTACACATCCCTGTTAAAATTGAGGGCTTTTGTGATGGAAAAAAATTAAGCCAAGATAACTGTCAGATCATGTTCCATCTTTAATTTGATATACCAACAAAACTCAAGTGAAAAATGAATAGAAAGTTTTTAAGGGGGTTTTCAGTGCATAAGGTTGTTTTTTTTTTAAACACAATTATTAAGTACTCATCCCAGCAATTATGTAATACTAATTACAGGCTTTGGCAGTGGTGACATTTTGGAACTGGTAGGAAATTTTTACACATACACTGTACACCTATTCAGAGAGATCAAAGTTCATCATGCCCCAACTCTGGGCATGAAAGAGGTCTGACTACAGACTGACAGAAGGAGAGGGAGAGAAAAGAGAGCCAGAATGTAAACAAACTAAATGTGTAAAAGAGTCAATATGATAATGTAAGAGGAAAATTAATTCAGGGGATTCATTCTTCTGTAGCTGAACAGATAAAGAAAAATGTCTTTTTTTCTCCACTCCAGCCAAGATCGAGGCTGGCAACATGGCCTATCCAGCCAAGACCATGTATGGTGTCCTGGCCTCTCAAGCCAAAACAAAGGCCTAAGGTACAGCTTTTCCCATCCAGAGCAGACGCCTCTCCAGTCTAGCTTGAAGCTTGTGATAAGGCCTCTCCTGTCCAGCTTGAAGTCTGCACTGAAGCCTCTCCAGCCAAAACCAAGACCTGTGCAGAGACCAGTACAATCAATACCAAGGCCTGCACCAAGGCTTGTCCTGTTTGGCTCAGGGCCTTTACTGAGGACTCTCCTTTCCAGCTCAAGGCCAGTGATGTGGCTTTTCCAGCTGAGATCAGTGACACAGCCCCTCCACCCCGCCACCCAAAGCTTGGCAGTCCAGCTTGAGGCCTGTGTTGAGGCCTCTTCAGCAAATACTGAGACCTGCATCAAGACCTCTTCTGTCCAGCTCGAGGCCTTCACTGTGGCCTCTCCTGTCCAGCTCAAAGCCAGTGATGTGACCTCTCTATCCAAGATTAAGATCAGTGACAGAGCCTCTACAGCCAAGCCTGCACCAACATCTCTCAGTCTAGCTTGAGGCCTGCGCTGAGGCCTTCCCCTAGCTTGAGGCCTGTGCTGAGGCCTTCCCCTATCCAGCTTGAGGCCTGTGCCAAGGCCAGCTTGAGAAAAGAATGTCATTGCTCTGCTTCCTGGATCCACAGAGGACATTTTCACATTGCCTCCTGGGTCTCCAGAAGAACTACTGCAAATCCTCTAGCGTCTTGAGGACAGTGAACTTGGGGTCCAGGACCTCCTTTGGGCTCTGTATTTTAGGGGTGAGGGGGCAGGGTTTTTTTCACAAATTCCCTCTCTTGGCATGTAGCATGGTTCAAAATTTTGATGTTCCTCCATGTACTTCTTTGTTTACATTGATGTGCACTTTTTCATTTCTCCATCACTGTCCCATACTTGTCAACTCTCACGACTTTGCCGTGAGACTCATGATTTTTTGCACTGAATCAGGCTCTCGCACTTCCACCATCAAATTCTCATGATTTTTCAGAAAAAAACATATATTCATGGAAAACAAAGCATTATCGATGCATCAGTGCATGCAATGACCGCTATGTACACAATATCATGTTTCCAGAGGCCCAGTGAAAGAGCTTTTAAAAGGACATTTGTGAATTGTTGACTGCAGGAAGTCGGCCAATGAAATCGCGTCTTACTTTGTCTTCATCATTTCCATGTTACCGGCGGGAAAGATGCACATGGTGAAAATGAGTGACCGTGATTCTGGCTCAGAGGGCCCTCCAAGTTCTAAAAAACCAGAAAATTTCCAAGTATCAAGGTGCAGCTAAGTATGATACAAAGTTTAATTCCAAATGGACCAAAATCTATCCATGCATTATCACTGATTCAGTGAGCAAGCACCATTTCTGATGCACTGTTTGCAACAGGAGTATCAGTTGTAAACACCAAGGCCTTCGAGATGTTGAACTTCACATGCAAAGAAAGTCTCACAAAGTTCTTGAAAAAGGGAAATCGTCATCAGGATCATGCTTGACCATGTTTACAGCACAGACATCTGTCATTGAGAAGGCATATTTTTATATTTTATCATGTTTGAAAAAAGTTAAATGTGCTTTGTTTCAGTTAATCTAAGCTCAACTAGATCTATTTGCAAAGTTACTAAGTTAAAGTAAAATAATAGCTTATTCTGAACTGTCCCACAGATATGTTATCATAAATCTCATCTCATTATCTCTAGCCGCTTTATCCTGTTCTACAGGGTCGCAGGCAAGCTGGAGCCTATCCCAGCTGACTACGGGCGAAAGGCAGGGTACACCCTGGACAAGTCGCCAGGTCATCACAGGGCTGACACATAGACACAGACAACCATTCACACTCACATTCACACCTACGGTCAATTTAGAGTCACCAGTTAACCTAACCTGCATGTCTTTGGACTGTGGGGGAAACCGGAGCACCCGGAGGAAACCCACGCAGACACGGGGAGCACATGCAAACTCCACACAGAAAGGCCCTCGCCGGCCATGGGGCTCGAACCCGGACCTTCTTGCTGTGAGGTGACAGCGCTAACCACTACACCACTGTGGTACCCTGTTATCATAAATGTATAGCCAATTTTTTTTTTAACAGGAACTTTGCATGCTGTGTTTGGTATGTTTATTACTGTTACAGTAGTAGCCTAGCTTGTCTATGTTGGTGACAAGAAATAAAAAATAAGCACATAAATGTATAAATCTATAACTTTCCTATGAAGTGACATGCATATGTAGTTTTGTGGTGAAATCTTATTGAAATGTGTTGCATATCTTTCATTTCATGATCATTTTGAAATGTGTTATTGTTTACCTGGCGTTGTTTTGTTAATACATGTGGTGTCATCATGAAGGCTTTTTTTTATTATTAATAATAACAAGAAGGTGAAAACTAAATATTCATCCTAAGGCCACCAATCCCCTCTTAAAGTTGGCAAAATCATTTCTGGCTGGGGGCTTCGCCTCCCTAGGCCCCCACCAGGGCTTTGCCCTGGACCTGACCAGGGCCTACAGGCCCTGGACCCCGGCTTTCTCACTTCTTTTTTCATTTTGGGGTTGACAGCTCCTATCATTGGTGTGTTTCCAATTGTGAATAGGTCTCATCTGTTTTCCTGGCTAGTACTTCCAGGTTTTGACCTGTGCTCATGTTTCCTGTTTCTCAATTTTGGATTACTCTGGTTTAAAGCAGATATGCAGAACCTTTATTTAAAAATAAATTTCTGAGTGGATAGTATCTCCATCCTTGACTCTTGTATGCTGCATAAATGGGAATAAAAAATATATTTTTGAGAGTTAAAATTGACTGCAAAGTTGGCATTCGAGCTGCCCCGCTGAGCCAGCCAGCCCTGAGGGCGTGACGTCACAGCGGGAACCGGTTTTAAGGCTGAGGCCTTTTACAGCTATAGACCAAAGTCATATAAATAAAAATTTATGGTGAAAGTAAGAAATACCGTTACCGACTTGCTCAACTAAGACTGATTTGACTTCATTGATTGTGGGTTGACTCTCATTAAAACAAATTAGGTGTTATAACTTATGCAGCATACATGTACATGCATGCATTTTCACTGATAAAACATAAAAGGCTAATTAAATAATCAAATGAACTGAGACAATCACATTCTGAAGCAAATTAAATAATCTTATACCGGTAACTTAAACACACAATACAAGTTACATGTATTAATCTAAATGCAGGTAAACAACGTGTTGTTTTTGTTGTTTTTTTTATCCAAATGAGAGTCGGAGCTTACCCATCTGTGTTCTTGCTTCTTGAAGGCCGATCTTGTGACCGATTGTTTTGAAACAATCTGACTTTCATCAGTTTTTCATTCATTCACTTCTTCCATGTAAGGGCGAGATGGCAGCAATATCCAGTTTAGAAATAAGACGGCTGGTCCGTTCATTCTCTCCATACTGTGTATTCTGCCATTACTACTAGGCTCAGGCAATTACTAAAACCCAGGACAGAATGGGATGTCACTGGTTTTAGCAACAACCACAGGGAGGTCACTGCCCAAGTGATGTGTCCCGTCCCGTTCCGTCCCAGGTTTTAGCAACAACCCTCGGCTCACACTCCAGGAGGACTGGTGCAACTGAACTCACTTTAAAAAAATAAAATAAATACTTTCCTTTGCTTGTTTTATTTTTCTTTAATTGTTGGGACTGCACCCTCTTTCAATACGGGCTTATAGCCAGTGCTCCTCAACAGATCAGAGGTTTCGTATGAGTCCTCAGTAAAATGTGCAGAGCAGAGGAGGCGCCCAATGTGCCCGTGAACTTCTCGCCAAACGCATCCAAATCTTTGTAGTTTGAATATTCTTGGGCCACGAATGCAACATAAATCCACCTTCTGTCATGTTGCTGCACCCGCCAGCAACACATCTACGTGGCATGGCGATAAATTAGCTCAAAATGGAGGATTGGCGTTTCAGTCAACTCTGTGTTTTAGTATAGCGGAAATAGCAATGAGACCGATAGACTTTCTGTTGTGACGTTACGGACGTCAAGGTCATTCACTCAGACCGCTACCTATATAAATCACTTTAATCGTAAAAATTACTATATTAGATTTATTGTTAGCACTTAAAACTATTCCTGTGCCATTCTTGAGGTCTCAAGGCATTTATAAACGAAAGTGAGACCATGGCTCTGCTTATATCCTTTAAGGTTGTCTGCCTGTGATCTGAACCACACTGAGTTTACACACTCACATCCTGCCTATCACTTCCATACATTGCATCTAGTTCAAGTTCTTGTTATATAGTTAGTCATTTCATTCTTGGATGGCCGACATATCATGTGATACTTATTGCACCATTTTTTTGGCCATAAGAATCTTGAAGGTTGCAATCTGTTTGGTTCTCAGTACAAATGTGTATACACATATATGTGTGTGCATCCACACTACAAAGGAATGAAAACACCAGCACATATACAACTGTGTATGCACACATATATGCTTTAATTTCCAAAAAGAAAATCAATTTTTGAA
Source organism: Neoarius graeffei (assembly GCF_027579695.1). Lineage (NCBI taxonomy): Eukaryota > Metazoa > Chordata > Actinopteri > Siluriformes > Ariidae > Neoarius > Neoarius graeffei. Next base: position 45,817,699 of record NC_083589.1, read on the forward strand.
AACTGTGACACCGTGTGCTTTACTCTGTTATTAGGAGTTTTGTTTAAAGCTAGACTGCCTTTTGATTTCATAAAATCGGTGAAATTTAGTTCCTTCTGAAATTTGGTCATTGTGATATGTTTATTTCTGTAATATATATATATAAAAAAAAAAAAAGGCCATTCTGTGGCTGGGAAGTTATTTAATTTGAGGGGATTCCCTAGCAAATAATATGCATGAAATCGCTCGCTTCGCACAGTCAAGCAGACAGAGGAAGTCTGTGTGCACATGCACAGGTTTACCTTCTTCTTCTTCTTTTGGGTTTTACTGCAGCTGGCATCCACAGTGTTGGATTACTGCCATCTACAGGTTTACCTTGACCATACACTGACAGTTACATCATTCTGTTGCTAAACGAACAGCTCATCACACCGAGGTGCTCGCTGACCGCCGATATTTATTAGTTTGGTCCTGGGTTTCCTTTCCTTCGCAACATAATGTCTTTTCTTCTCACTTTCCATTACTGTAGTTGGTCTTTCACGTTTCATTTGCACACTCACATCCTCCATTTTTCTCTCCTGTTTCAAATTTGTATCCCACAATGCCTTGTGCGAATGGGGAAAGCCCACCACGTGATGCATGATGTAGTATCTTGAATTGGGTCATGGTGAAGCAGGAAAAAATAGCGGAGAATTTAGGGCCGCGTGGCCCTGAATTCATTAATTGTTCTATTTTTAAAAAAGACATAAAATTTGAAGTCTTTGATTCAAATCCAGTGGTTTTCAGTCCACTAAACAAAAATAATTGGGTGTCAGGGAAAATTCTTTTTATGACCTACACTTGAAAAATCTGAAAGGCAGTCTACCTTTAAAGCAGTTAGTGGCAAAGCTAAGCATTAATGCAACTGGTTTCGTGAAAAAAAAAAAGAATCTGTGATTGATTGGTTGCAAACCCCTTTAAAAATCCTTTTTTGACCCTTGTTGGTCCTAAGCAGATTATTTGCACAGTTCAGTATTCATTCTGGTATTGCCACTGCACATGATTAATAACGTAAAGTGAGTTCCACTGACAGTTATACATACCCTTGATATCATGTTTTGTAAATGATGTGGTATGTTTTGGATGATCATTTTCTTTTTCTATCTCCATACTCCTCTTTTTATCACTATGGTAGAGTTTAATTTTAATCTTATCTGTTCAGAAGTTCCTCTACCAGTGTTTATGCTACTCTTTAGCAAACTGTAACCTTGATGGTTGCCAGTGGTACAAATCATGTCATAAAACTTTTGAGGTCATGCTGGTGTGTTTATTCCTGTATAGTTCTCAAGACATCTATGCCTATATCCTGGAGAGTGTTCTTGAATCATTCAGCAGTATTTCTTGGTAATCGAATGTGTTTGTCAGTCATTTATTACTGTAGACATCTTGCTAGATTGCTAGACTCACCAGTGTATTCCTGCTCTTTAGACAGTATCAGACAGTTAATTATGACATCATGTTGAGAGACAGCAAGAGACTCTAGATGGAAATGCAATGCATATTTAATATGGTATATATTCATATAATCAGGCTGTGATTCCTTTGTTTGTTTGTTTGTTTGTTTGTTTGTTTGTTTGTTTGTTTTTTCCTATGTAACCTACTGTATTTTCACTGACATTTAAATTTTTTAACCTTAAATCCAAGTTTCTTTTTAATTCCTGTGTTAAAGTCCAAAAATGACGTGAATTACTTGTTACTACTGTAAGCTATATTACTCGTTTATTTTTCATTCTGTCTTTCAATATTGTCCTTTACATTTTATGGATGGATATGCATTATAAAAATAGCTAGTATGAAACGTTAAATTTTATGCCTGTATTAATGAAAAATACTTTACTTACAGGGTTTTAATGTGTTTTTTTTCTTCATATCTTAAATGACTCCAGGCAAATTAATGGACTTGGCTTTTGTCTATCTCAAAGGACAATCTGTATTAGCTCCACTGGTAACGTTCCAATTTCCTACTACTTTACCCTCCCAAAACGTCAAGAAAGAGAATGAGTGTTATCTAGAGATAGGCTTCACCTCCTGGCCCTGTTCTCTGTTATTCCAGAACCTCTGTCATAACAGGCCTTATGTCTATACATACAAATGGTACAAAATTAAGAAAACAAGTAATAATGCTGCATTGTTTACCAATCATAATCTTCTACGGTAAGGCTTAACCTGGAACACGGCCACTGAAGTGCAAAGTCTTCCTTCTGCCAAAAATCCCTGGGTGCATTTGGCCTGAAGAATTTGCAGGAAAAAAATACACATGGCTAAATTATGCCAGGTGGCGTGTTGGAGATGTATGGCTGGTGTGGCAGCACTGCGGGGGCTGAGAGAGAGAGAAAGAGCCTGCTGAGGATTTGGCTGAAAACTACACTCGTCCTTGGTTAGGTCACAGATCTCTCCAAGGTTAATATGTAACGCTCACGGCTGGCTGTGCAAACCAACCCCTGCGTGGAGTGTGTGTCTGGGTTGGGAACGAACAGTCAAAGGAATCTCAATCAAATACATTGTTGAATCATGAGCTTCTTGACCTTGTTAAATTTGTACATTCAGCCAAAAAAGACTTTTATAGCCACAGTGGGGGAGTAGTGGTGTGGTTGTAGAAAACAAATACCTGTGCTTGCATATGTGTACACACACACACAAAACCCACACACCCCCACACACATAGAATGCTGAAGGGTAAAAACAGACTTGGCTTGGAATATGTACAGTCATATCCTGTGAGCCAGGCCAAGTCCCTTCCCCCACATGGCTTCACCTGATTTTACTTAACTGACATGTGCACTACCCAAACAAACTGGTCCCTTGTGAGATGGACACTCACTTCATCTGTCTGTCTGACACAATCATGCACAGTGTGGTCAGAAATGTACATACACAGACAAGAATATCATGGCAATTTGGGATTTCACCGGTTTCTCCGAACTGTTCTTTATCTGTGGCAGAATGATTGTGTACATCTTTAATAGAAAAAAAATACCCAATAATTTAGTTAATAGTTTTTAATTTATTTTGGGTTTTCTAAAATCAACACAGGGTCAAAATTATACCTACAGGGTCAAACACTTACATACACCCACTTAGATTATTAATTCAGTGGTGCTGAAAGTTCCAAAATGTCTTTTAACTCTCCAAAGCTTCTTAACTTCCTATTAGGGATCGTGATAGACTACAGATGGTAGCTTCAGTGTAGTGACAGAAAAAAAAGAGTTTGTTTGACAGCACTCATTGGTTTGACCGACACACAGTACAATGGGGAAGTCCAAGGAGCTCAGTGCAGATCTGAGAAAAAGGATAATAGATTTACACAACTCAGGAATGTCTCTTGGAGCCATTTCTAAAGAACTGTTTCCAAGATCATCAGTTCAAACAATTTTACATAGTTATGGGGAGGTGTAGCCACCTTTGGAAGAAGATCCAAACTGTTACCTTCAGCTGAGAGGAAATTGGTTTGGATGGTCAGGAACAACCCAAGAACCACCAAGGCTTTTTTTTTTTACCCTTAAATCCAAGTTTCTTTTCAATTCCTGTGTTAAAGTCCAAAGATTGTATGAAATACTTATCACTATTTTAAGCTATATGAGTCACTTATTTTAATTCTGTTTTTCAATATTGCTTTTCACATTTTAAGACTGCATATGCATTATAAAAATAATTAGTATGAAACATTCAATTTTATGTATGTATTAATGAACAGTACTTTACTTACATGGTTTTACTTTTTTTCCTTCCTATGTTAACTGACTCCAGGCAAATTAATTGACTTGGCATTTATCTATCTAAAATGACAATCTGGTAGCTGCACTGGTAACTTTCTAACTTCCTACTACTTTACACTCCCCAAACATCAAGGAAGAGAATGAATGTTATTTAGAGATAGGCTTCACCTCAGAAAACCCAAACTGTCACCCTGAGCTGAGAGGAAATTGGTTCAGATGGTCAGGAACAACCCAGGATCCACCAAGGGTGATGGCAAGGCACACTATGAACTAGAAGTTGCTACTGACAAGTAACACTGTCTACAGTCAAGCAAGTTTTACATCACCATGGACTGAAAGACTGCCATCCAAGAAGCAGTACCTGTTCCAAAATCAATTTTGACTAAAGTTTGCAGCTGACCACATGGACAAAGAAAAAGCCATCTGGAGTAAAGTGTTATGGTCAAATGAGACAAAGATTAAATTGTTTGGCCACAATGACCAGAGTTACAGAGGAATACTGTACCATCTGTTAAACATGATGGTGGTAGTATCATGCTTTGGGGCCAGTTTGCTGCCAGTGGAACTGGCGCATTGCACAAAGTGAATGGAATCATGAAAGAGAAGGACTACCTCAGAATTCTTCAGCATAACTTCAAACCATCAGAAACTTGAATACAATTGGGAGTTCCAACAGGAAAATGACCCCCAAATACACATCAAAGCTGGTTGTGGAATGGATAAAGCAAGCTAACATTATGCTCAAAACATGTCTTGACCTTAATCCTATTGAAAATATGGGGACTGGGCTTCAAAGTTGGTGTGCTGTATGTTTATTTGTGACCCTGTACGTATAAATTTGGCCCTGTGTTGATTTCAGAAAACCCAAAATAACCCAACTTGTGGCCCAAATTCTTGTTTTTTGTTTTATTAAAGATGTATGTTGTACAATTTTTTTCTGCCACCAAAAAGGAACAGTTTCAATAAATAATTGAAAGCCCAATATTGCCACAATGTCCCTGTCTATGATGATGACATTCATGTCCATGTATGTATATTTCTGACTACAACTGTATATCTGGTAAAATCTGCAGAATCTTCAAAAGATACAGCTAATGTATTGCCTCAGCTAATAGAGAATTTCAGAACCTTCAGTTAATCTAGTAACTGAATGTAGTTAAGTAGTCAAGTAGTTCCATCAAAATCTAATAGTTACATCAAGTTAATCTACAACAAAAAAATAATGGTCCTGGAATTTTCTAAAAACTTATACTGTAATTATGCTTTTACGAAGTTATTAAAATGTTGCTTGCACAACTTTCCAAGTTATAAAAAATTGAAACTATGGAAATGTGAGGTAATGTTCTTCTAACTAAAAATGCTGCGGCAACATTGTATGAACATTTATAAAAGTAGCGTTAATCGATACTGACCAAGACAGAAGAGCCAATAAATAAATAAATAAATAAATAAATAGGACACTCCATTAGCAACTTCACAAGCTTTGCTGTGAACGGGTGAGCTAACATTAGCTTGGGTGTTCATTTCTGTTAATATCATACCTTCATAGTTGTGTATTTATGAATTTATGACAAAGCATAAAGTTTAAAGCCCTTCCCAGCTTACAAGAAGGGGGTCTGGAAGTATTCTTCCATACGTCACTGATATTTATCTTCAGGAGTTCTTGCAGACACTGACTGAAAATAGCACAATTACAAAAGTAGTAAATGAACCAGAAACACAGGAATTGTGGTAAATATAATGAAACATGTTCATGCAAGTAACCCATTGGCTCATTTGTTGTTTTTATTTGGAAAAGAAAGATTGCTAATTTTACATACTTTTGAGTGATAACTCATAGCAGGATACTCTGATGTTTTAATGAGTTCCTATGCGTAAATGTTGTGAATAACGGCAGGTCTAGGAAGATTATTAGTTTGAATCCCAGCATCACCAAGCTGCCCCAGTCCTGAGCAAGATTCTTATCCCCTCAACTGCTCAGTTGGATTGTCCCAGTTGTAATATGGTTTGGATAAAAGCAACAGACAAATGAGTAAACATAAATCCAAATGTAAAATGATCATTTTGACAAATCTGTTCCCATCTAGATACTGTCATTGCACCAACACAGTGGTACTTGTAGTATAGCATTGAAAATATGTTATTGAAAACAGATACTGACTGATTGAAAGAGTATTTTTTATTCACTTCTTGCAATCCAAGTATCATTTGGTCATAAATTGCTAAAGGGTTGAGCCCAGAAATAATCCCCATTTAAGCCCATGAGAGTATTATGGGTGTGGAAAGATTCCCCTGCTCCCTGTTTCAGTGCTACTTTGGCTCAGCTCTACTTCACATGCTGGGGATGGAACCTTGATTTACTCAGGCCACACAGTGGCAGGAGGCAGAAAATTACATTTCAGTGAAAGAGACAAGACATGCCAGGCATGCAGATGTTAATTTCATGTGAGGAGAATATTAAACCACACATTTACCTTGGGGCTTGTTTCAGTGCTAGACTGTCCTGCTTCAGAGAGACAAACCGAAACAAAACATTGTATGAGAGACAGAGAACAGGATAGAGACAAGTATGGGGCCTTGCATTTCTGTACATTTACACACATTTCTCTCTTTTTTTTCACTATGCTTTAGGTCCAACATCTTCTTCAGTCCAGATGAGGTCAGGGTGTCAACTAGATGCCATGGGGCATCATGTGCCTGGGGCAGGAAGCATGTAATTAACCTTGCGCCAGTCATAAAAACAGACGAAATGGGTCTGCACTCTCTACAGGGCCAGGTTGCATTGAACATCTACAGCTTAATGAATGGGCCCTGTTTAACAGGTTTCTCTCTGCTCCACGCCTGCTCATTCTCCCATATCTGTGTTTAGGGTAAGATAATTTGTTGATACTGCTTTCCAACACATGACAGGACTAGTTATGTACCATGAGTGACCAATGCATGCCCATCAAATCTGATTTCCAAACAGCTTAAATATGAGAAATAACTTTTTAAAGTTGGTTAAGCACACATACCTACCACATGATTGTTTTTAAATAAAACTCATCTTTGAATCTCCCAATGAGTATGATCAAATTCTACAATTGCATATTTTGTGCAAAATTAATAGGTTTGATTGAAATCACAATGTACACTCTGCAGGTTAACTAAAAACTGCACTAAAATGCGTTCCATTGTGTGGCAGCGGGGGCACGGCCAAGCGTCGGTTTGTGAATGGAGGGCGGGGTCAGGGAAGGTGAGTGGCAAAGTCAGTACACCTGTTGTCGATTAATGTTGTGTATGTGTGTTTTGCAGTGAAGACAGAAGGTAGAAAAGGAGGGTGAGAGCGACGAGAAGGGAGCGCTCCCGATGAGAGCACATGTGTGTGCCAAGTAAAGCTGAAAACCAAAGCAAAGTAAAGAAAATAAAGTTGTGTGTGAACATCATTTCCCATCTACCACGCTTCGGTATTCCACCCACGTCAGGGAAATACTACACATTGTTTGTCACAGGGGTGGTATCTTTAAGGATACCTTTCTTGTACCTTTAATATGTATCTTTTAACCTGAGAAGGTTAATGTTATGTATATTTAAAACTCAATTTTACCTTGAGGTTTAAATTTACACAACATTCACCTGTCACTGACAGCGCCAGCAATCAGAGTTCATGGCAGCCTCTAAACATGGCCGCCACAGACTACAATTCCCAGCACCTCAGCGCCCCCCCTCTCCAGAATTCTAATCACCACCATACCTGGACCAGGACTTAAAGACTTCAGTCACAAGCCTTCAGTGCAAAGTATCACTCAACATATCTTTACCTGATCATGCCAAGCCTTGATTCCTAGTGTTTGACTCTCAGTGAGTTTGACCCAGTTTCCTGTTTATATAGGACTCTGAACTTTTGCTTGACCTCTGACATGTTGTTTGTACATTGACGACCCCTTGCTCAACACTGACTTTGATATTAGTTTCACGATTCGAATTTGACTGCCAATTTTTGACACACCCACTCTCCCTTGCAACTGCATCTGTAATTACCTGCACTTCTGATGTATCTAAGGCAAACTGAATATATATTAATTTTATTTAGAACTTGGGTGAAGGGCTCACCCTATTTCACCCAAAAGTTCATTTCACCACTTAATCAGGCATTGCTTCATCCCTCATATATCCCATCAACCAATAACCAGTACAGTTGAAATTTGGCCCAACTCTGAAAAGCAATTGATGACAAGGCCAATGAATGGTGCTTTGGGTGGCCTGCATAGTAATGACTAAAGACTTACAGAAAGTATATGTATACAGCCTTAACTACTGTCATCTCAAACAAGCCTTTTAGCTTTAGGTAGCCTCTTGGTTAGTCAAGCTAGATACAGCACAGGCTCCTGCTTTCCACAGAATGACTGTTTATTGATGGTCCATTCTATTCCTCAAAGGTAGTACAAATGTCTGTTTCTCATTGAGTACGTTAAGAATTATGGCCTACATGCTCATTGCAGACTTCAAAAGGCTTCCCGGTCTTAAACTAAGAGTCTTCTCTCAAGGTTGGCTGATTGTTATGACGTCAATGGGTTCCAAAGCATGTCATAAATCTTCCATCACACATTCTTTACAGCCTTCATATGCAAAAACCATTTAAGAAAAACAAGTTAAAAAATAAAAATTGGGGAAAAGAACATCCATCCATCCATCCATCCATCCATCCATCCATCCATTGTCTATACCGCTTATCGGTCAGGGTCACAGGGGAATCTGGAGCCAATCCAAGCTGACTTCAGGCAAGAGGCAAGGTACACCCTGGGCAGGTCACCAATATATTGCAGGGCTGGAATAGAACATGCAAAGCATTAAAGTTGATAAGACAGCAGACTGTGCATAAAAACAGCAAGGTCAAGAGGGCAAGCAAACTGCCCAAGGGCTTGAGATGCCTATCCAGACTGACTAACCCTAAGGCCTTGGAGTACAATGCATTAATTTAACTAAATTTACCCTGACATGATCAAAGAGGCCAAGAGGATCATGTGGTGTTAGCTGAGAGGAGGTGAGTGAACGCTCACACATGCAGGCAAATCTGGATAAGGGTGAGACATTGCAAGATACAGATAAGAGTCTTAGAGTGGCCGCATGCACCGAATGGAACAAATCACTCTCTCATGCAGCAACTCCCATACAGAAAGCAGTACTGCCTTCAACAACCTTTAGACAAAGGTCAAGTCAAGCCCTAACAGCTTCTCACCTGCACTCAATAAGTAAAACATTTTACACATAATCCTCACCTCATAACTAGCTATGATAGGTAATATAATTTATATGTAAGAACATATAATACCCAGAGGTTATATTTGGGCTCTCAGCAATTACCAAAAAAATGCCAGGGTCACGGTGAATCCAGAACCTACCCAAGTAACACTGGGTGTGAGGTGGGATTACACCTTGGTTGGGATGCCAGTCAATTGTGGAACACCACACACACACACACACACACACACACACAGTGCTGCTGTGAATCAAAATGGTGTCTTTTAAACTTCAATACAATGTGTTCATGATTTCAGTGAAGTTTTTCTTTTAATAATGAAGGAGAAAGTTAATCTAAAAATGACAAGATGCACACAATGTACACACAAGTTAATAATTTTTAAATCAATTAAATTATTGTGGCTACTGCCTCATATAGAGGCTGTAGCCACTATGTCATCATGTTGTAAGAATGAGTGTAACAATCGCGCACTGCGCATGCGCATGCAGGTGTTCCTATTAAAATGACCAGTAAGTGTATACAATTCGGTTCACCATTCGACATTAATGGACTAGACTAAAGAAATTGATTTCAGACATGTTTACGCTTATTACTGAGGGAAAGTGTGTTCCTATTTTAAAATATACTCCAGGTTGTCCCCCTTTCCTCACCTTCTTCGGCCAGTGGTCCCATGTGTGATGTAGACGTGACGCACTTCCGAGTTGTTACAGGAAGTTGTCGAAAAGAGTATTGCTGGGTTTCACATGATGTCACATCCACCTCATTAGTTATTCAAAACTTTAGCTGGTGGTCTACCAAAGCCCAGTTAACAAAGCGTTTGTATGGAGAAGGTGCATTGCTCGCATGAAAAACGCCTTAAGCTTGCATTGTTTTAGGTTGTTCAAATCAATCAAACTGTGAAACTGATAAAAGTTTCTTCAGGGTTCCCCGTGAACTAATAAAAAAGGGTTAACGAACACAGGATTTCACAAAAAGACGTCGAGAAAGGTGGCTTTTGAACCTCTCACTGAAATCGAAGGGAGCCGAGTTGAAGCATGCTCGAGTTTGCAGTGATCACTTGGTGAAAGGTTTGTATTTCCCTCTCAGCTATGTCCTTAGTGTTTTCCAAGTACTTTTCTTGCTATGTGTCATTATTTTATGGTAATTTTTTTTAGTCACAAAGCGCTAAAGTCCCCATCTGTTTCTTTGTTTAATCCTCATTCCTCACAAAGTCCATATGCATGAAGGTTACAGCAAAATTCTTCCCCAGTCGTACAGTTACAATGCGACGTGATCACTTCTCCATCTTGTTTAAAGGTCTTTAAAGGGATTTCTGATGATCTTCATGAATGATTTACCTGAGAGATAAGAGCGAACACAAATGAGAATCAAGTGAGCTGTTGTTTGTTTACACTTCAACTTGCAGTGCTTCGTTGTAAAGACGCGAACGAAAAGCTTAAAAAAACAGACTTACACGGGCAAAAACAATATAGGATTCATTCGGCAGCGACTTGATACCAAGGTCCTTTACTCAGCCACATACAAAAAAGTTGTAAGCCTCCATACTCTTCCACATTTTCATCTGTTTTGTGGTGTAGAAGGACGTCTGCAACACCAGATAATTCAAGATGTTGGGGAACTCAACTGAAGGGTAGTTTTTGAGCTCGTCTGACAAATCCTTCTTTCCCAGACTGTAGGGGTCGATTCCACTGTGCATAGCAATCTTCTGAATATATCTAAAGCGAACAGTGGCTTCTAGATTACGAGCATACTCTGATAAGTTATCACTTGTTGTTTGCACTACAATAGCCGTTTAGACCACCAGCTATTTCACTTCCAGTAAAACTGCTAAGAAAAGTCACGTGACTGAAACCCAGCAATTGAGACCACTGAGCTCTAGCACCAGGCCTTTTCCAGGAAATAGAGTTTGGGTCATGGTGACAGCGTGTGTATGTCAGCCTCGGTTCTGAGGTTTCAGTTTCGAAAACTGTAAGAGGTAAGAGTAGAATAATATAAAGTACAGATACTTGGTATATTTTACTTCTGTGATTTTTAAATTGTTCATTTTTGGATCACGTTTCATTTTTGTGGCCACTGCCTCATAGAGTAAATATATATGCTATATTTACTGTATGTACATGGTATCAGAAAACAATTTTAGTTATAAGTAGTAGTCTCATGTACCCATAGGGTACCTATTTTTAATTATGTTTTACCCCAGTAGAGATATGCTGCCTTGTGCACAGTGCATGGTCTTCATGGAGTAGTGGCTCAATAAATAAATCAGGAATACGTGCTCACCACTGTTTACATGTTTCCCATGTAAAGACTGAAAAAAGCAGAAAAATACATCTTGCGATTCTAGTACCCTAACCTTTTAGTATCGGTTTAAGTCTTCCTGTATTTAAAAAAAAAGTTGTACTTTTGAATTGTACTCATACAAGCTCTGCGTGAAAGTAAAAACTTTATGTTCACTGGACCTTTTTTGTTTTGTGCTGCAGGAGCCCAGGCCCAATGCACATACCGAGTCTCAATGTTGAGTTTTCTGGCAAACTTCTGAAAAACATTTTTTACAAATTGAATAGTGCACTTCCTGTCCACATACGTATTTGTATTCAATCTGTACAATTACAGGGTTAGTCAAAATTATGTTAACACTAATGGATTATTTTTCTCCTGCAGATAGACGTACACCATGGGTGACAGATTAAATGGTCCTGTTGCTCGCTGTTTTTTGTGTGTTGAACATGATGGCGAACAGGTTGAGACTGTCCTGTAAATCATCTGACACATATGATGTATGTTTTGTGAATAAATGGTTTCTACCATTGAAGTGTTAACATAATTTTGACTAACACTGTATTTCTATTCAGTCATCCGTTCAATCCAAATAGTGTATTCATATTTGGTTACATTTCTACCACTGATTAAACCCCTAAATCTCTCTCTCTCTCTCTCTCTCTCTCTCTCTCTCTCTCTCTCTCTCTCTCTCGGCTTTAACATACTCCTTGGTCTTAAGAAGACAACAGGTGAAGATGAGAGACAAACATCAGACATCAGTATTTAACCAGAGGCTGATGAGATCAGGGCGCTAACTGTTTATGATACCACTGAACTTTTATGTCTAACTCTATGCAAATGAACTAGCGTAACAATGCTGTGTCTGTGGTAGTAACTGAGATAAGCGCAGTGCAGTAAACAGTTCTAGGACATGACAGTGCAGAGGGGGTTGTAGAGAGACCCATACAGCAAATTCCCTAGAGGCTCAGCGTGTTTGTGAATGTATGTGTGTGTGTGTGTGCGTGTGTGTGTGTGTGTGTGTGTGTGTGTGTGTGTGTGTTGTGTGCATGCGTCCATGCGCGCACGTGTGTGTTTGCAATTACAGCGTCTGGACACATGCCGTTTTGTTCACTCTGCATTACATTTGTTTTTTATGTGTAGGGACACAGTCAAAGGCCGAGCTGATCAGAGTGCCTTGATCCTCAGACACTAGAGACAGTGCTGGGCTCTTTCTAACCAGTCCAAGGAACACTTCAAAGAGAGCCATTAATGACTAACAGCAAAGGGAAGCATGTCCTGTTTCCATATATTGTGATCTTTGTGTTGAGAAATGGCTAACAGTAGTGAGCGAGGGGGAGAGAAAGAAAGAAAAGAGAAGGCACATCTGCGGCACATTTGGCTCTCCCACACATACTGTCAGACTTGCCAGCAAACACAAAGGTGTAGCCAAACTCAAATATTCACAAACATATATGTGTGGATCTATATTCCAATCTGACCTTCTGATTCTTACTGCTGATGGGTGGTTTGCATCTTGTGGTATGGCCTCTATATTTCTATATTTCTGCTCTCAAAGTCTTCTTTGAACGGTGGATTGTGATACCTTCACCCCTGCCCTGTGGAGGTTGTTGATGTCACTGATTGTTCTTTTGGGATTTTGCTTCACATCTTTCACAATTTTTCTGTCCTCAACTGCTGTTGTTTTCCTTGGCCGACCTATCTGATGTTGTTAGTACACACCAGTTAGAAACAATCAGAATGTTTCTTTTTCAGAACATTCTAACTGGTTGGATTGGCTATGTCCAGTGCTGGTGCAATGACTCGATTTTCCCTCTTCTCTCAGCTTCAAAATGGCTTGCTTTTCTCTCATAGACAGCTCTCTAGTCTTCATGTTGGTTTATCCTTTTTAACAAACAGGCAATCTTCACAAGTGAAACCCATGGCTCAAACCAAGAGTAGACATTCAGAGCTATTATTGTTTAAACCATTAATCTTACAGGGTACACCTAAGCTACAAGAAACACCTGTCTCACACATGTTACAGTTACTTTGTTCTAAGTTGGTTTAACACATCGAGATGTAAATATCAGAAAAATGAAAGCTGAAATTCTGATCTATCATCTCATATTCATCTGAGAAGTACACACAACCACAACTTTGTCTTTGTGAGTGAGGAGGGCTGAAAGCGAAGGAAAGAACATGACAGAGCGAGCAAAGTGGTTAGAAATGTGAGCTGTTGAGTTTCCTCAGCAAGCAGGCCAGATGCTGATTCAGCACTAGTGATTCACGCTCCACTGGGAATCTATGCTGCTCTGCACGGCTGCAGAGCACAAGGGCTAGATATGCATACACACCATAGCTGATTTAGTCCCTTCTCACACAACAAGCAGCTGAAGAAGCAGACCACTCATTAACAGGCTTGTGAGGGTGCAAATTCAATTAGAATAATGCATTAAAGGTGCCGTTTGAAATGTTTATGTCATTCTAAATATACACTGGAAAACTGGGTTACCATATTATCATATTGCAACAAATGTACCTAGTTTCCTTATTTTAGGTTTCAGTTAAATGTTTCCAGTCCAGAAATTAGCTCCAGTGGAGCTTAGATCAGCCCCTCTTTTGAAAGGGAAAGACATAAAGCTTATTGTTGCTGTAAGTTTAAAGATGTAGTGGTCAATCTTTTAATTTTTCTTAATAAATACAGATAATGTGTAAATATAGGGGTGGCACAGTAGTGTTGTGGTTAGCACTGTCGCCTCACAGCAAGAAGGTCCTGGGTTCGAGCCCAGTGGCTGATAAAGGGTCTTTCTGTGTGGAGTTTGCATGCTGTCCGTGTGGGTTTCCTCCGGGTGCTCTGGTTTCCCCCACAGTCCAAAGACATGCAGGTTAGGCTAATTGGTGGCTCTAAATTGACCGTGAGTGTGAATGGTTGTCTGTGTCTATGTGTCAGCCCTGTGATAACCTGGAGACTTGTCCAGGGTGTACCGCGCCTCTCGCCCATAGTCAGCTGGGATAGGCTCCAGCCTGCCTGTGACCCTGTAGGACAGGATAAGTGGCTACAGATAATGGATGGATGGATGTGTAAATATCTGGACAGCACTATGAAACAATTGTTGAAATAATATGATTTTTAATAAAGCAAGTGTATCTAGGCCTGCAAAAAAGTGCCGGGGGGACAAAAAAAAAAAAAACTAGTTCTGTGCTGGACTCTTTTGTTGTGTTTGTCCACTGTGTTATATACACACACACCCAAGGACCATGCACTCCTCCCCGTACTTTACTGGACAGAAAACCAAACTGGATCTACTGCTGGATAAATGGATAAAATGTTTTTCCAAGCTGAAGAAAACCAAGAGGATTAAGTTGGATTCCTGGGTAAGAAATGTTATAACCTGTGAAAACTGATCAATCCTGGCAGCAGTAAATTTGACAGGTTTATAGCTAGTTACATCAAGTGTCATGGGGAAGCTGGAGCCAATCCCAACTGACTTCAGGCAAGAGGCGGGGTACACCCTGGGCAGGTTGCCAATCTATCCATGGCTAACACAAAGATGAATTCACACTCACATTCACACCTAGGGGCAATGTAGAGTCGCCAGTTGACCTAATCCGCGTATTTTTGGACTGTGTGAGGAAACCCACCTGTTTCATACCATAAGTGCTAATTAAAATTCATGTATGTAACTACATACACCCATATTTATAATTGACTCTGAGTGTGTTCAGAATTTTTAGTTGCAATATTACAGCTGTTCCAAATGTGGCTAGTGTTATATAAGTCATATATAGAAAAGAGACTTCCAACAAACTTTTTATTAGGTCATAAAATGGTTTATTGTTCCTGTTCTTCCTGTTATTTGTTCCGATTGTTTCATTCTGTGTGATTTTATTGATGCAATACAAATGTGAGCAAAATCATTTCCATTTCTTTGTATTTCTTCTTCATTGCATACTATTGTCATCTTGTCAGTAATTAGCAAAAGTGAAAACCTGAGTATGTGCTGAATCAGAGGACACAGATACATCAGTTATGGTGACTTTAGCCCATAAGACAGACACGTTTAGGCCTTATGGAATAAATGTGTTAAAGAAAAGCTAATTTTGTCGCATCTAAAATGAACAAATTACTCCAATATTTAAGTTTGGATGGTAAGCAATATACTAACTCACAGCATTAATAATCTACAAGTTCTAGAGAGCCATTACAGAAATCTACGGACATACCATTCAGATCAGTCAGTAAAATGTGAGCCTTTGGCCTGAGCACTGCAGATTTTAGTCTACGACAACAGCAGTTCAGTGAGGAACTCAGGGCCCAGCAGAGTAAGAACCCTGTGTTAAGACACAGTTTCATTTGGCAGAGAAGTGTGCAGGAGCACATATTACAGTCGCTTTGTAGCCTGCAGCTAAAGCACACACACACACACACACAAAAGGTTTAACTACTATGTGGGACTACAACACTGCACCATGAAACCACTAAAACCAAGAGCTAAATCACACCAAATTATGGAACAGAGAAGTAGAGAATTTGCCCTACCCCTTTCTGCAGTCCTTTAGTATACAGGCAGATGCAAACACACACATTCATGTTCATACACATTTCTCTCTATAGAGCCCTAATCATATTTAGGCTTGTTGTAAACAGGCAAGAGCAAAGGACTGGGAGGGAAGGAAAGAGCGAGAGAGAGAGAGAGAGAGAGAGAGAGAGAGAAAGAGCTGATTGTATCAGCTCAGCATGTCTTGGCATCACTTCTCCCACTGAAGGCACTGGATGAGGATCGAGTGCAGGTGTTATTATGGTGTCAGAGGCGGGAGCTGGAGTGTGTGTGCTTATGGGGGTGAGTGTGTGTGTGGTAGGGGTGCAACTTTCTTCCTCATCTTTTTTGAAATTTCAGCCTTTTTTTTCCACTTTGCCTCAACTGATTTCTCCTTTGTCGTCTCTCTTACATGCACAAGCAAGTCTAGTTTGGCAAGCAACACGTGTTGCTCTATTCTAGTCAGTTAATGATTAAGATCACCACACCTGTTCTTTAAACATGCATATTTTAACCAAAATTGTGCCCTGTCACTAAACTCTTTCTCCTGAATCCTCAAAAGTTGAGTTCAGGAGTCAGAGCAGGTCAGCTTGGCAAGTTATCACATGTCCTTTTTCACCCCTCCTCCACAACGAGCATTGGTGCAGTCTCGAGTGCTGTAAGACCTGGAGCTCTGGAGCCCATCCAAACCCAATACATGGTTGTGTAAATCTCAAAATAGAGATATAGATTCATGACCGTGGTGTAACATATTAGTCTCATGCTGCAGCCTTTAGAGAAAGACCTGCCTGTCGTGGCTTCATACATGTTTTAAAATACAAATTACCAGTACTTGCTTCCTTTTGCACCAGAATGAGCAAACATTGAGCAAAGTGGTCAAGTGAGACAGAGAGGAGTTTGTGGAAAACATAAAAGAGCAGCAAAGTAACACAAATAAACTAACCACACAATTAGAGCTAAGCTGTTGGTTTCCTCTCAGTTAAACAAACAGAGAAATCGGCAGTAGAACACACAGATTCTCGATTCCCTTTCCTCAGAGTTTACATGGTAAGTTAAATCTCTTTCCACCTCCTTCTGCATGCACTGAGACCTCTTGGATTGCTTCCTCTGCAATAACACAAATGAGGCCAAGCAGCAGCAGAGTGTGCCCAATTCTCTCTCTCTCTCTCTCTCTCTCTCTCTCTCTCTCTCTCTCTCTCTCTCTCTCTCTTTGTCTCTTTGAAAACCGACTGAAAAATCTCCAGGACCTCTACGTTCTTCCACACAGACTCCTCGGAGAGCAATGTATGTTTTCTAAGTCTAACCCACAATACTTCTTAGGAACTAGATACGGCCAGCACAGTTCTGAGAAATTCCACCTTTTCGACAACTTACAGATTATTTCAAATCAATCACTGAACCAGACAATAGAAATAATATTGGCAGAATTGACTGATAAGTTACCAAAGACCAAAGCTTTGGTCGAAAGTAGGTAGTTAATTAACATGTTTAAAGCTGTGGACTTAACTTCATTTGTTAATATACATCCCTTCCTGCATTTCAGACCTGAAACACGTTCCAAAAAAAAAAGTTGGGACGGGGAGATTTAGGGCTAGTAATGAGGTAAAACAATTAAATAATGATGTGATTTGAAACAGGTTATATCAACAGGTGATCGTAATCATGATTTGGTAGAAAATCAGTATCCAGGAAAGGCCTAGACTTTGAGAAGCAAAGTTAAAAAATTATTGAATTGCTTAAAAACAGTGTTCCTCAAAGAAAGATACAAATGGATTTGGATATTTCATCCTCCATGGTGCATAATATCATGAAATGATTCAAGAAATGTGGAGGAATTTCAGTGCATAAAGGTCAAGGGCGCAAGCCTAAGCTGAACACCCGTGAACTCTGGTCCCTCAGATGGCACTGAATCAAGAACTGTAATTCATCTATAGCTGATATAACCACATGGGCTTGGGATTACTTTGGCAAACCTTTGTCAAGCACGACAATACAGAGTTACATCAACAAATGCCAGTTAAAAATGTACTGTGCAAAAAGGAAGCCTTATGTTAACTGTGTCCAGAAGTGCTGTCGACTTCTTTGGACTCAGAAGCATCTGGGATGGACCATCACACAGTAGAAACATGTATTGTGGTCAGATGAATCAGTATTCCAAGTTTTTTTTGTTGTTGTTGTTAGAAATGGACACCATGTCCTCCAGACCACAGAGGAAAAGGACCATCCAGACTGTAACCAGCAACAAGTCCAAAGGCCAGGGTCTGTCATGGTATGGGGTTACAGTATGTCAATGCCTTTGGCAAAGGTAACTTACGCTTCTGTGATGGCAGCATTAATGCAGAAAAGTATATTGAGATTTTGCAGCAACATAGGTTGCCTTCAGGATGACATCTTTTCCAGGGATATTTCAAAAAGACAATGTAAAACCTCATTATACATACATTACAAAGGCATAGCTGTGGAAGAAGAGGGTGCCTGTCCCCTCTGCCCCAATAGAGAATGTGGGGCGAATTTTGAAACAAAAAAATATGATGACGACCCCGTACTGTTGCACACCTTAAGACCTGTTTGCAGGAAGAATGGGACAAAATAACACCTGAAACACTTCATCACTTGGTGTCTTCAGTCCCTAAACATCTTTTAAGTGCTGTGAGAAGGAATGGCAACATTACAAAGTGGTAAATGCTTTACCATCTCAACTTCGCTTGTTAAATATGTTCCAAGAATCTGCAAGAATCAAAATTGAAATAAGAGTCCATCTCATCTCATTATCTCTAGCCGCTTTATCCTGTTCTACAGGGTCGCAGGCAAGCTGGAGCCTATCCCAGCTGACTACGGGCGAAAGGCGGGACACCCTGGACAAGTCGCCAGGTCATCACAGGGCTGACACATAGACACAGACAACCATTCACACACACATTCACACCTACGGTCAATTTAGAGTCACCAGTTAACCTAACCTGCATGTCTTTGGACTGTGGGGGAAACCAGAGCACCCGGAGGAAACCCACGCGGACACGGGGAGAACATGCAAACTCCGCACAGAAAGGCCCTCGCCGGCCACAGGACTCGAACCCGGACCTTCTTGCTGTGAGGCGACAGCGCTAACCACTACACCACCGTGCCGCCCGAAATAAGAGTTTATTTTGAAAAAATAAAATACAATTCATTAAGTCAAATAGGGCGGCACGGGGGTGTAGTGGTTAGCACTGCCACCTCACAGCAAGAAGGTTCTGGGTTTGAGCCCAGTGGCTGACAGGGGCCTTTCTGTGTGGAGTTTGCATGTTCTCCCCATGTCTGTGTGGGTTTCCTCCAGGGGCTCTGGTTTCCCCAACAGTCCAAAGACATGCAGGTTAGGCTAATTGGTGGCTCTAAATTGACCATACAGTGCTCAGCGTAAATGAGTACAACCCCTTTGAAAAGTAACATTTTAAACAATATCTCAATGAACACAAACAATTTCCAAAATGTTGACAAGACAAAGTTTAATATAACATCTGTTTAACTTATAACATGAAAGTAAGGTTAATAATATAACTTAGATTACACATTTTTTTCAGTTTTACTCATATTAGGGTGGTGCAAAAATGAGTACACCCCACAACAAAAACTATTACATCTAGTACTTTGTATGGCCTCCATGATTTTTAATGACAGCACCAAGTTTTCTAGGCATGGAATGAACAAGTTGGCGACATTTTGCAACATCAACCTTTTTCCATTTTTCAACAATGACCTCTTTTAGTGACTGGATGCCGGATGGAGAGTGATGCTCAACTTGTCTCTTTAGAATTCCCCATAGGTGTTCGACTGGGTTCAGATCAGGAGACATACTTGGCCACTCAATCACTTTCACCCTGTTCTTCTTCAGAAATCCAACAGCGGCCTTAGATGTGTGTTTAGTCATGTTGGAAAAGTGCATGACGACCAAGGGCACGGAGTGATGGTATACATCTGTGAATTCATGATGCCATCAGTGAAATGCAGCTCCCCGACACCAACAGCACTCATGCAGCCCCACATAAGGACACTGCCACCACCATGTTTCACTGTAGCCACCATGCATTTTTCTTTGTATTCCTCACCTTTGCAATGTCATACAGTTTTGAAGCCATCAGTTCCAAAAACATTTATCTTGGTCTCATCACTCCAGAGTATAGAGTCCCAGTAGTCTTCATCTTTGTCAGCATGGGCCCTGGCAAACTCTAGGCAGGCTTTTTTGTGCCTGGGCTTTAGGAGACGCTTCTTTCGTGGACGGCATCTATGCATGCCATTCCTCTGCAGTGTATGCCGTATTGTGTCACAGGAAATAGTCACCCTAGTTTGGCTTTCTCTTTCTTTAGATAACTGCAGTGAACTTGCATGCCAATTTTCTTCAACCCTTCTCATCAGAAGACACTCCTGTCGAGGTGTTAACTTCCGTGGATGACCCGGACGTCTCTGTGAGATGGTTGCAGTTCCATCTTTCTTAAATTTTTGTACCACTTTTACTACAGCATTCTGACTGATAAGTAAAGCTTTGCTGATCTTCTTGTAGCCTTCACCTTTGTGGTGTAAAGAAATGATTTTCTTTGGGGAATTCTGAAGAGACAAGCTGAGCATCACTCTCCATCCAGCATCCAGTCACTAAAAGAGGTCATTGTTGAAGAATGGAAAAAGATTGATGTTGCAAAATGTCGCCAACTTGTTCATTCCAAGCCTAGAAGACTTGGTCTCATGTCATCTCATTATCTCTAGCTGCTTTTTCTTGTTCTACAGGGTCGCAGGCAAGCTGGAGCCTATCCCAGCTGACTACGGGTGAAAGGCGGGGTACACCCTGGACAAGTCACCAGGTCATCACAGGGCTGACACATAGACACAGACAACCATTCACACTCACATTCACACCTATGGTCAATTTAGAGTCACCAGTTAACCTATCCTGGATGTCTTTGGACTGTGGGGGAAACCAGAACACCCAGAGGAAACCCACAAGGACATGGGGAGAACATGCAAACTCCACACAGAAAGGCCCTCGCCGGCCCCGGGGCTTGAACCCAGACCTTCTTGCTGTGAGGCGACAGCGCTAACCACTACACCACTGTGCCGCCTGTTCATTGAGATATTGTTTAAAATCTTACTTTTCAAAGGGGGTGTACTCATTTACGCTGAGCACTGTAGGTGTGAATGTGAGTGTGAATGGTTGTTTGTCTCTATGTGTCAGCCCTGCAATGACCTGGCAACTTGTCCAGGGTGTTTCCCACCTCTCGCCCATAGTCAGCTGGGATAGGCTCCAGCTTGCCCGCAACCCTGCACAGGATAAACGCTTATGGGCACCGTTCGAACTACGGGGGTACTTGGGGGATCCGAGATCCCCTGAAACAGACATGAGATCCATTGAAAACATGATTTGGGAAATGTTGGGGGGTCTCTAAAATATTGGCAAAATGATGTTTATTGACATAGCAATCGTGTGTAACGGGAAGCATTTGCATATCTGAAGTGTTGTGTTTACATCAAAGATAAAATAAACCAATATGACAACGACTGCTGCTGCCAGGTTGGGGACACAAACTAGTACAAAGGAAGTGTGCCAACAGTGCCAACACACTTCCTTTCTACTAGTTTGTGTCCCCAGAATTTTCCCACGACTTCTATCCATGTTTCTGTAGTTGCCCCTCTTTCCCACGGTTGTTTTGCTACAATGTTTGTAGTGGGTGTGGCAGTAGGTTGAGAAAGTGTTTATCATTCGGTGCATCTTCAGATCATGCGAGTGCTCGTCTTCAGCGTTAGCCATGTCGAAAAGAAAACAAGGTACTCTTTCGAGTTTTGGATTTGTTAAGAAAAGTAAAAATTCCGAGGAGCAGCAAGACGGTTCTTCAGCAGATGACAGTGGACAAACCGTCCGCAACCACCATCGCTGCACCTGCTAGGAATGCCGGGCCCGCTGTCAGCATGCAGCAGGATGAGCAAGCAGGCAGCGTGGAGCTATCTGCCGGTGAGTCCACATCCACGGGCCTCTCTCACCCGAACATCTGGACCAGCCAGCAGTGGACAGAGTGGAGATCCGCGAACACTGCTTATGGGTAATGGATGGATGAAGTCAAACATCAAATAATGTGCTCTTGTATTGTTTTAAGTGTAATGCAGGTTAGAGATTATTTACAAATCATTGTTTTCAATTTTAATTTCAATTTCAACATGCCGTCCCAACTTCTTCTGATTTGGGGTTGTAAAAGTAGGACACAGATACAGAAACCAACATGTCATTCGATTACATTTTTATCTTATGAAGCACTGATTATGGACATTAGCACAATAGCACAGTGCAGTGACAAGAGGAGAAAAAAACTAAAATCAATTTAGAAAAACAGGAGAACTGTCGGGAAATTTGAGTGATTCAGAAATACAGGCCATTGATCCAGAGGACAATTCTTCATACCACGGTGCTGTCAAATTCTTGAATCTGAGTTGTGCTGATTAATTTTCTATAACAGCAGCTCTGACATTAGTTCAGAAGACAAATCACATTAATTTATATTAATGTAGTCATTCTAATATGTTATTATTACTATAGTAAGTACTTACACAGGGACTTGTATGGTGGATATTCCACATAAATTAGTCTGTGATGAGATATTTATTTAGCTTTTATGGAAGGAATCTATGACATCAGAGCTTTGTAACAGTAAGGTTAAACAGTAAAGGAACCTGTTCCTTTAAGTTTTCCAGCATGGGAAAGTCTTCAGGACATAGGACTTTGTGGTTTATCAATAACATGCCAAGCTAAAATAGAGAGGCTGGTAATGAACTACTGTTTATTATTGTTATAATGTATAAGCAATAATAGGAACTAACTTGTTTTGCAGACATTCCAGTAAAAGGAAGATGAGATAAGGACAGTGTCTCTCCCTTCAGACCCACCTACACACCAGTAAACAAGGTCCATTAATTTCCTCAGCTCTGTGTGAGAGCCAGGGGGTTCTTGGGAGGACAGCCACACTGTTCTCCATGCAGGTCGACACATGGATATTGTAAGTCTGCTCAGCTCACATTGTTCTCTGTTCCACTCGGAGGGCTTTCTTTTTTTTTTTATACAGGAGACAGGCAAGGCACTAATCCTCTTCACAGGTGAACTGCTTTCCCTCTGTGTTCAGAAAAGACAGAGCTTTAATTGTTCACTGGCCCCAAAGCAGCTGAATAAAGATTCAGAACAGATCCTTAGTTCTGTAGGTGGTCGTCTAGAAAATTATTTTTTTTTTAAAAAGTCTAGAGTCAGATCAGTATACTTTGTAAATCTTTTGATTGATTTATATTTTATATACATTTTATACAGCAGCACCATTCAGCATTCTATTATGACTGCTCAGACAGTGTTGATCGATTTTCTATAACAGTAGCTCTGACAGTAGTTCTGGCTGCAAGGTTTATATTCATGCACTCATTCTAATATGTTATCATTTCTCCAGTAACATACACAGGGACATGCAGTAACATGACTCAAAGAGAGAGCAAAAAAGAGAGGTTAGCAAGTGGACGACAACAACAGGATAAGAACACGCTGCAGACACTCAACAACAATAAATGTAACTATAAATGGATAAAGTGTAAAGTATACTGTTCTTTAATAAATAAAAAATGATTGATATTGGCAAATTGCCACGGTATAAAAGCAAAACACATTAGGAGGTTGCCATTATTCAAAAATAATTAAAATAATTAGCACCACCCCAACGTTGATTGTTTTCCTGTGACAACATGCCTCAAAGTGTTTCATTCCTTACTGTTTAACTGTATTCCAAGGAGGCAATAGGTCTTTTTTGTCCATGTCTCCCCCCCACACACACACATCCTAATCTGCATGTAAATAATGCATGGCGTACCCTGTGGCATTAAGGACTGTAATCTTTATATTTGATATACAGACCCTCAACCTCAGGGAGAAAGTACTACATACCGGTACATTATGACATTAAAATACATATAAATCAACCAAACTGTAACACTGGAAAGTGCAACTTACATTAGAGCTCAAATATGGTTGACTTTAGACACAATAGACTCCGTTATGGCATTGGCAAAGGTATTGTGGGACAAAAGTGGCCCAAACACAACCATATGTCAAACTTGTGTGGCATTTTAATTTTAGGCTGAGCATGACTGACCCAGCTGTCCGTTCTGGTCCATATCATGCCTGAGATGCGGTCTCCCCAATGTTGAGTTGTAATTCACATTCCACAGCGGTAAAAGGTAAAAGTGGTTAATGCGGGCTGGCTCTAGGCCATCACTCATTTGCTGTATGGGAGTGTCCTGAAGTGATTGGAACAGAAAAGAAAGAACATGATTCTCACAAAATAATCGAGCCAATGAGTGCAGTCACAAACTGAGATACAGCAAGTGATTGAGTTCAATTATTCACTTCAAACAGAGCCTAACAAAACACATCACTTTATCTCTCTGCATGAGTGCGTGCACACACACACACACACACACACACACACACATTTGTCTCACTGTCCTTGTGAGGACCTTCCACTGACATAATTATTATTGCAGTTAATTAATGCTATGCCTGCACCTAAACTAACCGCAGCCTTAACCTCAGTAATGAAAAGGAAACTTTTATTATATATATATATATATATGTGTGTGTGTGTGTGTGTGTGTGTGTGTGTGTGTGTGTGTGTGTGTTTTTGTTTGTTTGTTTGTTTTTAACACAACAGCAATTTCCTTGTGGGGACCATCAAAATGTCCCCACAAGGTCAAAATTGTCAGATTTTACTATCCTTTTGGGGACTTTTGGTCCTCAGTAGCATAGAAAAACATAGACACACACAGACACACACGTGTGTTTGTCTTATTATCCTTGTGAGTATCTTTAACAGACATAATTATTAATGCAGCTAATTAATGCTATGCCTGTTCTTAAGTCTAACCCGAAACAATAAAATGTGTGGTTTTTGTAAAGCCAAATGTCCCCAAAAGGTCAAAACTGTCCAATATTCCTATCTTTATGGGGACATTTCATCCCCTCTAAAGATGTAAAGACATGCCTCCCACTCTCAGCACATGTACACAGGCACACACACACACACACACACATACACAAATTAGCACGTTTTATTTTATTTTTTTGCCCGTGCATGTTTTTCTGAAATTTGAAGGCCTACTCTTATTCTCTGAAGGTGTTTTTTCAAGTGGTGCAAAGAGGAGTAAACAGGGCAGGGAGGGAGAGACATTCTGAAGCAGCTTTCTCCCGCCAACTCCCACAGCTCCACCCTCCATCCTCAGCTACACAACAGAGCACAAGCCACTGTCTACACTGCCCCCTATTGCCAGCATGGGCACACAAGCACCTTTGCCCCACCAACAAACAAGTCCAGACAAGCCCTAATAGTGCATGTGTACACACATGATGTGTGGTGTGTTTGATTTATGTGACATTTAGTGCTTGCCTGCAGCTTAAAAAAAGACTGCAAAAACTTGCTTCATTTTTAAGACCTTATGATGTTACTTACTTTAGTCAGGCATTTCTATTTATTTTGCAGATGTTTTAAACACAGTGTGAGGATACGGTGTGTTTCTGGTACACAATCTGATTCTCAAATTTCAGGTCAAGCCACTATCATAATATAGGGGATCATAGAACCAGAGCTCTTTTTAAGTGGATATCACTGATATATCACTATTACAGTGGTTATTGGTCTTGTATTTCTTATTTAGTTATTATTGTTGTAAATCTAATTGACTGGCCAAGTGACTGTAACTGAATATTAATCTCAGGTTCAACACAAGTATAAATAATATCAACTTGAGTCTATTTTGATAAAAGTGGAAAAGTGCAGTGAATATAATAGAAAACATTTCAAAGCTGGATTTTAATAGTGTTACAGGGTCCGTGGTTTGGGTTCTGTGGGTCAAAAGGTGAGAAATAAAAAGCTTCAAATAAATCAACACGATATGACATATTTGGACAATGTTCTTAATTTAAATAATTGTCTCTCTTTTTGAATACTGGAAAGGATCCCTGGCTGGGGGAAAAAAGTTTGAGAACACAGACAAGAAGTCAGTGCCAAGATGCCAAGTGGGTGAAGTGTAGAGTAGTGAAAAGCGAGTTGACTGGTCCTAACTCAAAGTGTCCCTTTAGTGTGCTGCACAGGAATGCTTTTTTTTCCCAAAAAATGTTTAAAAAGATTAAAATAGCTCCGGATGAAATGTACACTCAGACTGGTTGTTGTTCTTTCGCCTGTTTGTTTTCTTTTGTGTCAGAAATGTTTCAGTGCTAAAGGGCAGCACTGTTGATCACACATTAGTGGGAAAATATTGTTGCTGAACTTTAATTTATGTCTATGTGAAGACCTGGAAGAGGCAATGCATTTTTTTCTGTGAGGAATATCACAAGTACTAGATTTAATCTCACAACCTTTCTTTAATGTCTTGATGGAAGCCATGTGTGTTTTTCCAATTCAGATTCCTTAACCCTCTCCTCTCCAGACTGAAGCATGTATGAATAAATGAGTCCAACAGAGAGCTGAATGTCAGCACATTTTGACCAAGTTGACAGAAATCAGAGACTCTGGAGTGTCTTCATGGATTGTTTCCAAGCCTGGTGTAATTTAAGTAGCTCCTCACTATCATTTTGAATGACAGACTATTTTGGAGAAAACTGCTCTGCTGATGAAGGATAGAGGAGAGACAGGGCCTGCACTTTCTCCTCTTGGAACAATGAAAAGCTCCACCCGTCTGTGGAGGAAAAGAACAATCCTCCTTTCTTACTGTTTTCAGCAGGTCAGAGTGCTGCAGCCCTCCCTGTCCTCCACCTAGCACAGCTCTGCCACGCACTGGCTAAATATCCCAGCTGTGCAGAAAAGCTTCTCAGGCACTTAGAGCTCTGACTGCAACAGGGCAGGGCAGCAGCCTGGGGTCGGCCACGGGTGCGTTTATACACCTCTGACGCCTCTTAATGAGCACATTCGATGTCTCCATCATCAGGATGAGGGCAATGCTGCTGGGTTAGATGGTAGGTGTGGACAAGCTACAAACAACACCCAAGAGCAAGGCAAGACCACATGCTACATAAACACACCTCTCTGGCTTCCATTTAGGAATGAAAAGGGGAAGACGATAGTAAATTCAGTAGCCAAAAAAAGCCTCTTTTACATGGTTTTGATGTACTGTTTTGAGAATCATGGTGGAGTTATCTGAGAACACACACATACACAGAGTCAATCATTGTGAAAGAGCATACTACAGAGGACAAAATAGTTATTTCAATTAAACAAATTAACACTTTAAAAAACCCACATCACAAAACCCACCAGTGTTCATAAGGCTACAGGAAACCTACATAAGCTCTTCCTGACAACTGACATAAACCGCAGTGTACATCTGATATGTCAGAGTCACATGATGATGATGATGATGATGATGATGATGATGATGACGACGACAAACTAGACTCAGATTTATGGTAAGAGAAAATATACATAACTATGTCATTACAGTGTCATGACATTGCAAGTTGCAAGTTTTCATAACAATCTTGGCAAGCCATGTTACTACATCACAATTATGTGACACTGAAATAGCAGTACACTGAGATTTATAATTTGGAAGCGGAATCTCAAAACAAGAATTGATGCATAAATCCATTATTTCAGTTTACAGTTTGGAATGATCATGTAACTCTGCAAATATTGCACTTCACTAAAGTCTTCTTCTTTCGGCTGCTCCTATTAGGGATCACCACAGCAAATCATCTGCTTCCATCCTGTCCCAATTTATGATCTGCATATTTGGATTTGGCATAGGTTTTACACCAGATGCCCTTCCTGATGCAACCCTCCCCAGTGTATCCGGGCTTGGGACTGGCACTAAGGCTACATCCACACGACAACGGCAACGAGATGTTATTTAAAAATATATCGCGTCCAAATGGGCAACAATCAGTAAAATATCAGGTCCATATGGCAACGCAACGCTTGCTGAAAATGATGCAATACACATGCCACACCTCTAGGGGCGCTGTAAGACGGTCCCTTCGGAGACACCAGAACAATAGAAGAAGTAAGGATGCATATTAGCCACAAAGTCAGGAAAATCTGTTTGTAAAATTACATTATAATGACCAAATACAATGAAAAGTATTTTTCCAGTCTCACCTGTGAAAGGTAATCCCATGTGATCTCGTTTGGATGGCAAACCTGTTGGTACAGTTAAACGCAGCTAATCTTTATTCTCCGCTTTGACCTCTCCAAAATGGCGGCGAGGATGACCTATGATTCTACACGGAAGGCGGTGTCTTTAATGGTCCGGAATAAATTGAATGCTAATTAAATAATGATTAATTTGCTCCTCTACGCCCTTTTTGAGGAATGTATTGTAGGACTTAAACCCACATCTGAAGAGGTGAGATTGCTCTTTTTTTCTCTATTTTTGCTGGCGGGATTGACTCTCTCTCTCTCACTTTGCACCATTACACAATAAATATTCACAGTGAAAATATTTTGTAAGCGCGTTTCATGAACCAAGTTATAGGATTTGTTGACAACTCGCATCACAATGAGAAGATCATTGGCACTACTGGTGTTAAGAATCAGACCATTTCATAAATGAATATTTTGCTGTAGAGCTGCAGTGTTTGTACAATTGCATGTTTTTGCTTCACTATTACTGTCACTATTCTGCTTCTTGCATTACTACTGTGAACTAACACTGAACATAATAATAATAATAATAATAATAATATCCAAGCTCGTGTTTCACTCTCACTAGTGCTCTGTAAGGCTTTTTCCTGGTGATATTCGTTACACTTCTACCCGGCGTGAAGCACTCACAGTCATGTGGTTGTGACGTCATCGTAAACAAATCCGTTTTACTCATCCAGACGACTTCACAACGGCAACGTTGCCAGATCTTTCCACTCTGGAACCCGTTCTCAAAAAGATTGCGTTTTGGGCACCCAAAACGCCGGTGCCGTGTGGACGCCAGGCCTAAACGATAAGCAATTGTATCGGAGTCACCTGAATCCGTTGCCGTGTGGACAGGCCTTAAGTATGCACTGGCTTGTGCAACCCCAGTGGCTGGGTGTTTTACTTAATCTGCATGTCTTTGGACTGTGGGAGGAAACTGAAGCACCCGGCAGAAACCCACGTAGGCACGGGGAGAACATGCAAACTCCACACAGAAAGGCCATCGTTTGCTGCCAGGCTTGAACTTTCTTGCTGTGAGGCTAATCACCGCACTACCGTTGCCTTCACACCACCTGCACTTCACTAAAGTCCAACCAAAAATGTACTGATAGTGACACTTTAAAACTATTATAGTCATTTCTGAAAATGAATGACTTGCTTAAATTGAGGCAGCGTGATTGTGTAGTGATTAGCACTGTCGCCTCACAGCAAGAAGGTTCTGGGTTCGAGCCCAGTGGCTGACGGGGGCCTTTCTGTGTGGAGTTTGCATGTTCTCCCCGTGCCTGCGTGGGTTTCCTCCGGGTGCTCCGGTTTCCCCCACAGTCCAAAGACATGCAGGTTAGGCTAATTGGTGGCTCTAAATTGACCGTACATGTGAATGTGAGTGTGAATGGTTGTTTGTCTCCATGTGTCAGCCTTGTGATGATCTGGTGACTTGTCCAGGGTGTACCCCGCCTCTCACCCATAGTCAGCTGGGATAGGCTCCAGCTTGCCTGCGACCCTGCACAGGATAAGCGGCTACAGATAATGGATGGATGGATGGATTATATATAGATTTTACATGAAATTAAGTTTCCTTTTAAAAAAGTGTTGTGAGAAGGAATGGCAACATCACAAAGTGGTAAATGCTTTATCGTCCCAACTTTTTTTGAAATGTGTTGCAAGAATCAACATTGAAATGTGTTTATTTTGAAAAAAAAATCTAATTCATGAGGTAAAACATCAAATAATGTGCTGCTCTATTGTTTTGAGTGCAATACAGGTCAAAGATTATTTACTATTATAATTTCAGTTTTACCATACTGCCCCATCTTTGTCTGATTTGGGGTTGTATCTCACAACCAATTTGAACCAGTCTGAACCAGTCTCACCATTTTTCTCAGACCAACAAGGCATTTTCTTCCTGTAGAACTGCCACTCACTGGATGCTTTTTGTTTTTCCACACCATTGTGTGTAAACTCTCGAGACTGTTGTGTGTGAAAATCCAAGGACATCAGCAGTTTTTGAAATACTCAAACTCGTCCATCTGACACCAAAAACATGTCACGGTCAAAGTCACTGAGATCACATTTCCCCCATTGTGATGTTTGATGTAAACATTAACAGGAACTCTTGACCTATACCTGCATGGTTTTATGTATTGCACTGATGCCACTAATAATTGTATGAATGTGTAGGCGTACAGGTGTTCCTAATAAAGTGGATGATGTGTGAGACACATCCATTTCCAGAAAAGTTGAGATATTTTCCAAAATGCAACAAAAACAAAAATCTATGCTTTGTTAATTCACGTGAACAACTGACAAAAGTAGAAAGAAAAGATTTTCAATAGTTTTACTGACCAACTAATTGTATTTTGTAAATATAAATGAAGTTAGAATTTGAGGCCTGCAACACACTCAAAAAAAGTTGGGACAGAGGCAAAATAAGACTGAAAAGTTTATAGGATATTCGAATAACACCATTTTGGAAGATTCCACAATAAGCAGGTTAATTGGTATCATGATTGGGTATAAAAGGAGCATGCACCCCAAAGGCTCAGTCTTTGCAAGCAGTGATGGGTCGTGGCTCACTGCTTTGTGCCAAAATTTGTGAGATAATTGTTCGTCAATTCAAAAAGAACATTTCTCAGTGCAAGATTTTAGGTCTTTCAAAATCTACAGTACATAATATTTTGAAAAGATTCAGGGAATTCGGAGACATTTCAGTGTGTAAAAGGCAAGGTTGGAAACGACTGTTGAATGTGCATGACCATTGAGCCCTCAGGTGGCATTGCCTGAGAAACCGTCATGCTAATGTGACAAATATAGCCACATGAGCTTGGGAATACTTCGGAAAACCATTGTCACTTAACACAGTCCACCACTGCATCCAGAACTGCGACTTGAAACTGTATTATGCAAAGAGGAAGCCATTCATCAATTCTACGTAGAAACACAGATGATTTCTCTGGGCCCGAACTCATCTTAGACGGACTGAAAGACAGTGGAAACGTGTGCCATGGTCAGATGAGTCCACATTTCATCTTATTTTCAGGAAAACCGGATGTTGAGTTCTCAGTGCCAAAGGTGAGCACGACCATCTATTTGTTATCAGAGAAAGGTGCAAAAGCCAGCATCTGTGATGGTATGGGGTGCATCAGTGCCCACGGCATGGGTGAGCTGCATGTGTGTGAAGGTACTTTTGATATATTGGGGCATATACTGGGATTTTAGAGAGATGTATTCAATAAGACAACATATCTTCCCGGGAAGGCCATGCTTATTTGAGCAGGACAATGCCAGGCCTCATTCCGCATGAACTATAACAGTGTGGCTTCGTAGACACAGAATGTGCGTGCTTGACTGGCCTGCTGCCAGTCCAGATCTGTCTCCTGTTGAGAATGTATGGCACATCATGAAGAGGAGAATCAGACAATGGCAGCCACAGACTGTTGAGCAGCTGAAGTCTTGTATCAAGCAAGAATGGACAACAATTCCAATTGTAAAACTGCAACAATTAGCATCCTCAGATCTCATATTTATTAGAAAGTGTTATTACAGGAATGGTGATGTAACACAATGGTAATAATGTCTCTGTCCCAACTTTTTTTTTTAATGTGCTCCAGGCATCAAATTCTAACTTCGTATATATTTCATTCATTCATTATCTCTAGCCGCTTTATCCTTCTACAGGGTCGCAGGCAAGCTGGAGCCTATCCCAGCTGACTACGGGCGAAAGGCGGGGTACACCCTGGACAAGTCGCCAGGTCATCACAGGGCTGACACATAGACACAGACAACCATTCACACTCACATTCACACCTACGGTCAATTTAGAGTCCCCAGTTAACCTAACCTGCATGTCTTTGGACTGTGGGGGAAACCGGAGCACCCGGAGGAAACCCACGTGGACACGGGGAGAACATGCAAACTCCACACAGAAAGGCCCTCGCCGGCCCCGGGGCTCGAACCCAGGACCTTCTTGCTGTGAGGCGACAGCGCTAACCACTACACCACCGTGCCGCCTCGTATATATTTATAAAATACAATTAAGTTGGTTAGTAAAACTACTGTAAATTTTTTTCTTTGTACTTTTTCCAGTTAAATAAAGGTTTATGTGAATTAACAAATCAGATTTTTGTTTTTATTACATTTTGGAAAATATCCAACTTTTCTGGAAATGTGGTTAGTACTTTTGATAAGGTCCTGAAGTGCTATCTCTGAGCTTTCTTGCTTTTATCCACTCAGAAGCCACATTAAAAAAAAAAAACTGACTAGATCATTTTCCTTCTGGAATAAACCTGAACAAAATTTGACAATTACTACAAAACGTGCAGAGATAAAATAAGTAAAATGAAATAAAATAATGAAATTCATAATATATATATATATATATATATATATATATATATATATATATATATATATATATATATATATATATATATATATATAAACATAAAATAAATAATAAAATTAGATTAAAACATAAAATAAAATTGCAGACATTTCATTTTCAGTGCC
Organism: Neoarius graeffei; assembly: GCF_027579695.1. Taxonomy (NCBI): domain Eukaryota; kingdom Metazoa; phylum Chordata; class Actinopteri; order Siluriformes; family Ariidae; genus Neoarius; species Neoarius graeffei. The sequence continues at coordinate 45,850,148 of NC_083589.1, forward strand.
TCAAAATCAATCCAAAAATGAAGGTTAAAATGGCCTGAGATTTTCCCTTTGCTAGTTACACAAGATAGTATGCACATGCAAGGCTTTCATTAGTCTTTGCTAAAGTTTTCATGAGCGTCATGCATAGCTTGTAACATGACTCCCTATTGTTCAGTGCAATCATACAAGTGCTGCCTAGTGTCCAGTGAACAATGTGTTACCAAAGAGCCCAAGGCCACATGTGTCTGTGCTCATCTTCTCTCTCTCTCTCTCTCTCTCGCTCTGATAAATCTGAACAACCCCCTACCATGGCCCTACATGCAAGTGGTTTAGCTCAAATAATACCAACAGAACCTATTGTGCTTATTTTATTTTAATCATATTTGTTTAAATGACAGCTGTTGCTCTTTTGCTGTATGTGCGTTTTGTGTATTCTGTGAATTATGTACTAATAATTTACCCTAAGCCTCACCTCAACTTTTGTAAATCAAGGAACCATATTTTGGGAGACTCCTACCCTATAGACCGTTGTGTAAGAGTTGTCTGAAATACTTAAACAAGCCCTTCTGGCACCGACACCCATACCATGATCAAAGTAAGTAAAATCACTTTTTATTTGAACTTAAGCAAGTTAGCAAGTTATATCACAATATCATTTATCCATCCTAGAATATAGTATAATTATATATGGTACATGTAAACATCATATACTGAGGATTTTAAAAAATAAAAAAAAACCACGCCAAACACACGGCTCCTCTGGCTAAACATACAGCTCCTCTGGCCATGATTGGGTCCAATGGCCTTAACTAAGGGGTCAGCCCTGGTTATAGCTACAATGTTTTAATTTCAGCACAAAAACAACTTCATTTAGTGGGTTTTTTTTTCTGTACAAATATTATGCATTTGAAGAGGTTTTGTATGCCAAAGATTGGATTTATGCAATTCCAAAGAGGACAATGTGCCAAGCAAGAAGATGCAAAAGCTGCATCTATATTGAATGCAGAGAACATTCATTACCTGGAGATGGAAAGCAATAGAAGCAACTATGGACATTCTCTACAATCAGATGCCACTCTGAAGACCCATATGGTGTTTGAGGCTTCACTTCAAGCTGAACCTCTTCACAGCTACCAGATGGCATGAGCAGCCACATCGGCACTGACGCACAGAAAGCAGACTGCCTCCAGCCCAACAGCAGCTGTGCAAACAAAAAGTATACAAAAATGTGAGCTATGCAAGTCACCCTGGATAAGGTCCCAGCTAGGGAAGAAAAAAAATGTATCAATAAGCAAAACCTATGACAATATGGATAACTGTAGTAGAAAAGTGCTGCATAGTTTGCTAATGATGCTGGTTGTGTGTGATTAGAGGCCATGGGAAAGATGGTGACACCATGAGGCTATGTGGTCCCAAGGAGAGGTCATGCTCCTCACACAGACACAAACACAAGCTCACTGAAACTTGCACATATCACAGGCCTCTCTCTCTCTCTCTCTCTCTCTCTCTCTCTCTCTCTCTCTCTCTCTCTCTCTCTCTCACTCACAGAGAGAGAGAGAGAATCCATTTCAGTAATTACAGTGCCCTACTTGACATCAAGTCATCACAGTTGCTAAGTGAGGATAGTGAAGCTGTCATGTTTCTGGGGAAACATTGCTTTGCTTCAAGTCTTCCCATTTCCAGCATTCCTTATTGAGCTGTAATTATAAAGCCCTTGGTAACTTGATCTCCAGTTCTGTAGTTGAAAATCCCTGTGCATGGACCCCACTCTTCATAACAAATACCTGCATAATTCAAATTTAGCTCATATGCAATAGTCACAAGGCTGAACAAAGCCACAATCAGTTAGAGTATCTTATGACCAGATGAGACCATATTCTTCAAATTCTGGCTTATTTTAAAGAGAATAACACTACCTGCAAACAACCAGATAATCATTCCCGACTCAGTCACTGCAAATAACATGCACGTCTACCGAACAAAAGTGTTTAGTCACAGTGTTGACAAGTCCGCTGAATTTCCATGACACCAAACAGTGGTCTCTGTTTCTGTTTACAAGCTGGATCTGAACATTTAAATCCTTGTCAAACAAAATGCTCTTTTTTTTTTTATTCTGGTTTTGCAGAAAATGACTTATAGTATCCATCTTCGCAGAGTATCATGAAGGCGTTTTTTTTTCCCCCCGCACTACTTTCCATAACTCAGACCACTTGAGAATGCTCAAGGCCTGGAAGAGTTTTATTTTTTTGCTTGGCACAGATTCATCAGGAGGGAAAAGAATGGAGACAAAGAAGGAAAAAAATGGACCTTTTCCAAAGACAATATTTATCAGAGAAGCTTCAATTCAGACCTTATAGTGTTTATAAAAATAGAAAAAAAAAATAAAAAGAAATTTAAAAAAAAACAAGGAACTGCCATACAGATTCTCTCATTTTGTAATTGTTTTCAGGCTGAAAATTTTCCCCATCTTTCATGCCTGTGCTGAACAAGTGGTTGAAGTATTAAATCACCTACGGTACAAGAGATGAACTGTATCTGGACAGCCAGACTACTGTGAAGAGATTTTGCATGTTCGTTTTCCACTTGATGAGAATGATGCTGATTTTAAGATAAAGGTCTTGTGCAGAAAATCACCAGGTGAATTTCCCCAGGCTAGAGATTTACTTCACTTGCAAACAAAAATGGATGACAAACATTATCATATAAGCTAAAATACCTTGGTTAAACAAAAGGTTGAAAACTCAGGGTACCTAACACATCTCTACGTTTAACTCTTCTACTCACTCAAACGATTAGAAAAGATGCTGCCACTAATTCTTTGAGCCTTTAGTACCGGAAGGAGAGATAATAATAATAATAATAATTTTTTCAAGCCATGCTGCTCAGCACAGAAATCTACCTACAGTCTATACTTAGTTGTGGTTTTTTTTTTTTTTTCCAGTCAGAGTATGTAGCTGGAACATGGCCAAGCTGAGCCCCTCTGATTTCCAACACCTGCACATTTCAGCTGCAGAAAGGCAGAGATAAAGCTTCACGCTGTAAACTACATCTAGGTCACCATACTGCACCAACCACACTTCCCCAAGCATGCACAATAAGTCAGGAAACACCCCTCCTCTTTCAGAAGACAAGTAGCTCAGTGTTCTATGCATGTACACTATCTGCAACAAGTCAGCAGTGTCTGCTGCAGACAGGTTTTGTGCTTATTTAAATACATATGCTATTTGGAGGTGTTATTCCTATGTGTTATTCTCATGAGCTCATCAACAGATATACGCACTCGCACCTCTTTGTGTGACAAGTTAGACGAAATGTTTATGGTGTCATGTTTAACCACAGAACCAGATGAGCACTTAGTACACAAAACTGTGGAGAGGTTACCAGTTATATCCACATTTGAATTACTGGATGGTTGGCCAAAACACCCATGTTTAACTTTTAGCTTCCTGGAACTGTGCTTTTTTTCATAGATGAATTATAAACATAAGGAAATAAAAAAAAAAATTTATTTAAATTTTTTTTTTTTTTAGTCAGACACTATAGAGGACACAAACTTTTGCAGTCAAATGTAACTGAACAAAAACATTCCCTGAGATCACAATAAAGAATTTTCATGTGCTCCAGCATTCAGGGATGAGAACAATTTTTTCTCATACTTAAAGCCAACAAAATAGCAATCTTTAATTTCTGATCATTATATTAATTCTCATAATGCACTGCACAAAAAAAGCATGTGTACTTAAGGGAGATAGTGTAAAAGTTGTTGTATTTCTTTAAGACACATGGTTTGTAATCCACATTGGACATGAACCTGACTATTCACTGGGTCCCTGTGTAGTAAACAGTCCAACACGTGTCACACGGCTGAAGGAGGAGAAACAGGAACTGCAATTTGACCCAGATCCGAGAGTTCGCTTCCTGTTATGCCTAATCACAGTGCAAGATGTACGTGAAATGAGACATTAAAACTCTGCTAATGACTGTGGCTCAAGAAATTGGCTGTCACAACGCTATGTAATGAATAGCAATAATAAGGCCTCGTCTGAAACACAGAGTGTCACTTTTGGCCCAGAGATTTGCACATACAGAGAGTCAGGCGTGGTGTTATTTTGACTGCATGTCAGCGTGATGCTTTTGAAAACCAAAGTGGTGTGAATTGTGGCCGTCATGCTTTCCTGTTTAAAGTCAGCCAGTATTCCACGTACACACCAAATGACCTCAGGGGCTCCGCTGGTGAGGAAACAGAATTCAGGCATTATTTAAAAAACATTCATTCTGGTGTCTGCATTAGTGAAGTGAAATGTTGTGTGTAATGTTAATAGAAAATGAATGGAGGGCTCTCTGGGTTTCTTTCCAGCACATTAGCTTGCAGGAAGCAGCTCATTTTAAAGTCAGGCGTATAAAATTCAACTCCTACTAGAACTCCTTCGCCATCCATTTCAACTATAAACTCATGTTGTGTTGATGCATAGTAAAGTAATTATCCCATAATGTATAAAACAAACATACAAGTATTTCTGTCCAAGGGTAAGATTTTTGCATAACACTGCCTGCTGAGCCTAGGTTTAGTTTTAGTAGATTGAAATGTGAAGGCCTATAAAAATCAACTCACTTTTCCACTCTTCAATGCTATGTTTGTTAAAACAGTAGCAATCTTTAATTCATTTCATGCTTACTTTGGCAAATCTGAATCCATTTCTTGTCTTGTTTAACAGGCTACAAGAGGGCTAGGAATAAGGTGTCCTAGCATTATATCTTCTCATTAATATAAATATCAGGAGATGTTTGAGAGAGGCCTTTGAGATATACACCAATCAGCCATAAAGTTAAAAACACTGACAGGTAAAGTTAATTACGTTGATTATGTTGTTACAGGGGTCGCAGGCTGTGACCCTGCACAGGATAAGCGGCTACAGATAATGGATGGATGGATGGATGGATGGATGCATGGATGGATGGATGGATGGATGTTGTTACAATGGCACCGATCAAGGGGTGGGATATATTAGGCAGTAAGAGAACAGTCAGTTCTTGAAGTTGATGTGTTGGAAGCAGGAAAAATGGGCAAGTGTAAGGATCTGAGCAACTTTGACAAAGGCCAAATTGTGATGGCTAGATGACTGGGTCTGAGTATCTCCAAAATGGCACATCTTGTGGGGTGATCCCGGTATGCAATAATTAGTACCTACCAAAAGTGGTCCAAAGAAGGATAACCAGTGAACCGGCAACAGGGTCATGGGTGTCAAAGGCTCATTGATTCGCATGGGGCATGAAAGCTAGCCCATATGGTTCAATCCCACAGAAGAGCTACTGTAGCACAAACTGCTGAAAAAATTAATGCTGACACCTTTCTATTTTAGGCAGCATTAACTTTTTCAGCAGTTTGTGTTACAGTAGCAATATCTTTAGCAGGAATGCTAGGTTTGGCCATGTTTGGACTCCAGTCTCTGATGCAGACATAGCTGCAGACATGAAGTTCTCATCTGGCTGCAGATATGGATAACTAAAAAAGCTATCATATGCAAAAGCTACATTATGTAGAGGTTGGCACAGTGGTGTAGTGGTTAGCACTATCACCTCACAGCAAGAAGGTTCTGGGTTTGAGTCCAGCAGCCGACAGGGGCCTTTCTGTGTGGAGTTTGCATGTTCTCCCCATATCTGCATGGGTTTCCTCCAGGTGCTCCGGTTTCCCCCACAGTCCAAAGACATGCAAGTTAGGTTAACTGGTGACTCTAAATTGACCGTAGGTGTGAATGTGAGTGTGAATGGTTGTCTGTGTCTATGTGTCAGCCCTGTGATGACCTGGCGACTTGTCCAGGGTGTACCCCGCCTTTCGCCCATAGTCAGCTGGGATAGGCTCCAGCTTGCCTGCGACCCTGTAGAAGGATAAAGCGGCTAGAGATAATGTGATGTGATGTGTGTGATTAACTTTTTCAGCAGTTTGTGTTACAGTAGCAATATCTTTAGCAGGAATGCTAGGTTTGGCCATGTTTGGACTCCAGTCTCTGATGCAGACATAGCTGCAGACATGAAGTTCTCATCTGGCTGCAGATATGGATAACTAAAAAAGCTATCATATGCAAAAGCTACATTATGTAGAGGTTGGCACAGTGGTGTAGTGGTTAGCACTATCACCTCACAGCAAGAAGGTTCTGGGTTTGAGTCCAGCAGCCGACAGGGGCCTTTCTGTGTGGAGTTTGCATGTTCTCCCCATATCTGCATGGGTTTCCTCCAGGTGCTCCGGTTTCCCCCACAGTCCAAAAACAAGCAATTAGGTTAACATGGGACGGCCTTGGGCTGAAGTGCCCTTGAGCAAGCCATCTGACCCCCAACTGATCCCTGGGCACTGTAGCATGGCCGCCCACTGCTCTGGGCATGTGTGTGTGATCATTGCTCACGTGTGTGTGCATGTGTGTGTTCACTGCTTCAGATGGGTGAAATGCAGAAAGGAATTTCACTGTGCTTAAGTGTACATGTGATAAATTTCCTCTGCTTCTTCTTCTTCATCTTCTTCTTTTTCTTCTTCCAGTGATTCAAAACTGCTTAGTTACACAAACTGCTTAGTACCATGTCTAAGTCCTACTGTGAGACAACTATCTTAAATAAAGGTTGGAGATGTTCTCTGGCTTAATAGTTCATGTAAGAAAGAAACGACTAGTTCATCAAGAAATGACCAGTCCATCGCCATTGCACATATTATCCTGATTCTGCCATTTACACTTTTAGAGTAGACCAAGAAAAATATCTTTCGAAATAATTCTGGAAAAAAAAATCCAAAACTTTGTTCATGTTGCAAGATAAAGCTTAAAAGTTTTCCATTTAACTGCATAAAACTTGTGTGTACATGGAGCATGTCCGCGAAATACTAGCTGTCCCTTTGTGCACAAGGGCCAGTCCTATAATTTCAAACTGCATGGTTTGCTTTGCCACGGTGACCTGTGACCTGTTGATTTGCAAAAGCAGATCTGATGAGAAGCCAGACATCATTACATTAACATTAACAAAAGGCTTTGTTAATGTTACACGTTCTGTTCAGCCTGAATGGGGCAGTGAACACTCTGGTTTGTTGAATGCACTGTAGTGTCAGCCCTAGCAGCAGGAGCAGCAGAAACTCATAGGACTGTAGATTTGGTTAGTCCTGCACCAATGCATCCTGGCCTGAAGCATTTTCTCTACCCAGTGCAATGAACCACATTGGACACTGTTTGCAAGCACATCAACCTCTACTCTCCTTTAGGTTTGTAACTGAATTACCTCCTTGTAAATTTCTCATTTGCCAGTCAAGACCACTATCTGACAACATCTTTCCAATACGAAAGCTCTTAAGTGGGGTGATGCTTATAAGGTTTGCTTTTTGTACTGAAACAAAAGGAGAGAAAAGTTGTAAAAAAAAAAAGGTATGAATGTGAACCTCACCTCGAACCATTACCTGAAATATGTATTTTTTATGTGACTTGAGTAGTGCTCTATGAATTCACACAAAGTGTAAGCTTGACTTCAGGACCCGGCGTTACACATATTTATTCTGGAGGTATGGTGCAGCATGCATCTCGCCACCACAACATAAAGTATAATAGTAAAAAATAAAGCTCTGTCAAAAATGTATTCTACAATTCTAATATTATATAGGCTGAATCTTCTTTTAGGCTAAGGAAGTGTGTTTAATTCACAGTGCTGAGAGAGAGAGAGAGAGAGAGAGAGAGAGAGAGAGAGAGAAGAAAGCCCTACTGCTTTACACCTGTGTGCTAAAGGCCTATGTTTATTAGCTCACTTTAATGAGAACTGACATGCTCTCTGCCCATGTGTCACAGATCATCTGCTATCTAACGAGGGATGAAACAGGCAGCAGGGGAACTGCTTCTGGAGACTACTGAGTAACAAACGTCCACAAACTTGTACAGTATTTGCCAAAATCAAGAACCTTTCAGAGTTTCCCAACACTTTTTAAATGCCTGATGCCAATGCCTGATCTCATCTCATCTCATCTCATCTCATCTCATTATCTCTAGCCGCTTTATCCTTCTACAGGGTCGCAGGCAAGCTGGAGCCAATCCGTAATGCCTGATCATAATTAGTAATTAATTATATGCCTTAACCTCCTAGGGCTTAGCGGTCACATGCGTGGACAGCACTTTATGGAAATTCGGAACAAGAATCCACATATGTGGGCATACTTTTTCTCTAAAAGTACATCTCATCAAAAGATGATGCTTAGTTTTTATTCTAATCAGGTTCTAATAAGCCCAAATAGCAAAGAGAAATAAAAAATGCATGTAAAAAAAACAGCTTGGGCCTTAGGAGGTTAAGATCAATCATGTATCATATTTCAATATAGACTTATTTTTATTTTAATCTGAGCTGAGCTGGTATATGCATATGAAACATATATATATATATATATATATATATATATATATATATATATATATATATATATATATATGTGTGTGTGTGTGTGTGTGTGTGTGTGTGTGTGTGAGAGAGAGAGAGAGAGAGAGAGAGAGTACAGTACTGTGCAAAATTCTTAGACACGTAAAGAAATGCTGTAGACCAAAATAATGCAGTGAAATGTTTCAACATTAAAAAAATATATATTATAAACAGCAGTAAGCCATAATAAATGAAAGAAAGTCAATATTTGGTGTGAGACGACCCTCTGCTTTAAAAAAAAAAAAAACATAGCAGTCTCAGGTACAGTGAGTGCAGTTTTATAAGGAAATGATCTGTAGGTTTTACTGAGCATCTTACAGAACCAGCCACAGTTCTTCTGGACACTTTGACTGTCACACTCGCTTCTTAATTTTGCAGCAAAACCCAGCAGCCTTCATTATGTTTTATTTTTTAATCTGAAAAGTGCTCTCTTATGTAATATGCTGCTCAGATACAAGCATTTTTTAAAATCACATTTAATTTTGTGCTGGAAAACAAACATTTGGAACTCTAAAATGTTTTTGTACTGACTCGATAATGTAAATATAAAATAGAAATCTTTGTGTGTGTGTGTGTGTGTGTGTGTGTGTGTGTGTGTGTGTGTGTGTGTGTGTGTGTAAAGATAGATACCTGGGCATTTATTATTCAGATGTCTTTTAGCCTATCAGGTGAAAAGCAGGTTTTTCTTTTGTCTGATTTTTTTTTCATATTCAACCCCTTTATTGTTAAAGCACATTATTCAGTAACTACAGTGGATCTGTGTAGTAAATGTGTTTAGTTTTTCGAGTGAGGAATGTAAGCCTGGACCCACTGATTAAATAAAAAAAATTAAATAATTGACTATAAAGTCAGCTTGGCTTTCGGACAGTCCAGAAGCTAATGAATTTCCAATGGATTCATCAATCCAGGGCAGTTTTACTGAAATACATTTTAAACTGAAGGAAAGTGAGAACAGGCAACCAGAAATCAAAAATCATAGTATAGGCCAAAGCAAAGAGCGATTCACAATTTGATGCTTGCTAAGGCTGTGTATTTTTGACAGCAGCTTGCAGGTCACAGAGGTAGGATTTGTCAGGAGCAGGAGTTGGGCTACTGCTCACAGATGTGTAGCAGGACATGTGCAAGGAGGTAGAATGCTGCAGATAGTGTCCTTTCACCCTGCTGATAGTTATAGAGCACAGAGTGACCCAAATTCTGTAAAACAGCAGGACTAGAGAAGCCTACGCCTAGCTGGTTTTGAGCTTGGAGAAAAAACTAGTAATCAGCATAAAATCCTGCAGCAACAACAACAACACACACACACACACATACACACACGTGCACACACACACACACACACACACACACACACACACACAGGCTTCTTCATATTATACTTCTTCATATATTTAAAGAAATTATGCATGACATGTCCTTATTGGAATTGCTCCTTGTGTGTGTGTGTGTGTGTGAAGAAATACAGTGAACGTCAATACAAAAATATGAAAGTAAATAAATAATATTAAAGCAGAAAGAGTAATCTTAATTAAATCACAAAGTAACAAGTTTCTCTTTCCTTGGTTTATGTAACATAAGTCCAGCTTTAGTATTTAAAGTGATTAAATGTGAAATATTTTCATATTTAATATTTTAATGTCAAACACATTTTAATATTAATTAATTAATTAATGTTATATTTTAATCAAAATATTACAAGTGTGGAATCTCTCACTCACTCACTCATTCACTTACACACACACATTCACTCACACACACACACACACACACACACACACACACACACACACACACACACACACACACACCTCATTAACATAAACTATTAAAAAGGCCATTTTAATTTTTTTCATGTTTTCTGGCCATGTACCCATTTACATTCTGTAAATTAAACATATTCAGTACAGTCACATACAATCAATTACACACACACACACACACACACACACACACACACACACACACACACACACACACACACACACATTTCTGTATAGTCTTCAAAATATATACATAATTCACACTGCAAAATATTTTATAATATGGTGTCATGAAGGCAACAGTTTTCACTAATCATCAAAAGAAAATAAGAATATGTATTCAGAGAAGGGTTCTTTATTAAGACAAATCATGAATTATAAGGAATATTATTCAATATGCCAAAGTGCATGCAACAAAAGCGCACCCTTGTGGCATCTAATAAAAAAAAGTAACTGTGTTTTGGCCCTTTTTAGTCATGCAAAAATGTTTGCAAAGCACTTTTTAAAAGCAGTCAGGATGGACATATGCTTTCCTTCACTCTCTTATATTTCAGGCATTTTAGATCAATGTTGGCAAGTTTAATCATAAATAATATTTAATTATATTATAGGACTGCTTCAGGATGTTGGTATGTTGTCTTGAGGTCTGGTGTGGAGGTATATACAACCTCAGAAAATCAGAAAAAGTTGGGATGGGATGGAAAATGCACATAAAGAAGAAAGTAGTGATTTCTAAATTTACTTTGACTTGTATTTCACTGCAGACAGTATGAGCCCAGGATATTTTACGTTTTGTCTGCTCAACTTCATTTCATTTGTTAATATGCATCCATTCCAGTGTTTCAGGCCTGTAACATATTCAAAAAAAAAGTTAGAACAGGGGCAATTTAGGGCTAGTAATGAGGTAAAACAATTAAATAATGATGTGAATTGAAACAGGTGATATCAACAGGTGATTGTAGTCATGATTTGGCACAAAATCAGTATCCAAGAAAGGTCTAGTCTTCGAGGAGGAAAGATGGGTCGAAGATCTCCAGTTTGTCAATAAATACATGAGAAAATTATTTGTAGTGTTTAAAAACAATGTTACGCAAAGAAATATAGGGAGGGATTTGGAGATTTCACCCTCTACGGTGCATAATATCATTTAACAATCCAAGGAATCTGGAGAAATTTCAGTGTGTAAAGTCAAGGGCACAAGCCTAAGCTGAAAACCCATGATCTCCGATCCCCCAAACAGCACTGCATCAACAACCATCATTCATCTATAGCTGATATAACCACATGAGCTTGGGATTACTTTGGCAAATCTTTGTCAAGAACTATAATACAGAGCTACATCCACAAACGGGATGTATTTGATGTATAATGGGTGAAGGGAGTGAATGAACAGTACTTTCCTCTCCCACTACATCCATGGCTGAAGTGCCTTTGAGCAAGGCACCTAACCTCCAATTGCTCCTTGGGCACTGTAGCACAGCTGCCTGTTGCTCTGAGTATGTGTGCTCACATCCCCAGATGAGTTAAATGCAGAGAAAGAATTTTGCTGTGCTCTAATGTACATGTGATGAATAAAGACTTAAAAACCAAACAAATAAATAAATAAATAAATAAATAATGCCAGTTAAAACTTTACTGTGCAGAAAGGAAGCCTTATGTTAACTGTGTCCAGAAGTGCTGTTGACTTCTCTGGGATGGACCATCACACAGTGAAAGCATGTATTGTTGTCAGATGAATCAATGTTCCAGGTTTTTTTTTTTTTTTGTGGAAGAAATGGACACTGTGTGCTCTGGACCAAAGATGGAAAGGATCATCCAGACTGTTACTAGCAACAAGTCCAAAAGCCAGGGTCTATCATGGTATGGGGTTGTGTCAGTGCCCTTGGCAAAGGTAACTTACACTTCTGTGATGGCAGCATTAATACATAAAAGTACACTGAGATTTTGGAGCAACATATGCTGCCTTCAAGATGACATCTTTTCCAGGGATATTTCAACAAGACAAAGCAAAACCGCATTCTGCACACATTACAAAGGCATGGCTGTGGAAGAAGAGGGTGTCTGTCCCCTCTGTCCCCAATAGAGAATTTATGGTGAATTTTGAAATGAAAAATATGACAATGACGACCCCGTATTGTTGCACACCTTAAGACCTGTTTGCAGGAAGAACGAGACAAAATGCGACCTGAAATGCTTCGTCGCTTGGTGTCTTCAATCTCGAAACAGTTTTAAGTGTTGTAAGATGGAATGGCAACATTAGAAACTGGGAAAAGCTTTACTGTCTCAACTTAATAAAAAAAGTGTTGCAAGAATCAAAATTGAAATGTGTTTATATACGGAGGGGATAAAATTCATTAGGTAAAACATTGTGCTGTTTTATTGTTTTGAGTGTAATACAGGTCGAAGGTTATTTACAAGTCTCATCTCATTATCTCTAGCCGCTTTATCCTGTTCTACAGGCTCGCAGGCAAGCTGGAGCCTATCCCAGCTGACTACGGGCGAAAGGCGGGGTACACCCTGGACAAGTCGCCAGGTCATCACAGGGCTGACACATAGACACAGACAACCATTCACACTCATATTCACACCTACGGTCAATTTAGAGTCACCAGTTAACCTAACCTGCATGTCTTTGGACTGTGGGGGAAACCGGAGCACCCGGAGGAAACCCACGCGGACACGGGGAGAACATGCAAACTCTGCACAGAAAGGCCCTCGCCGGCCACGAACCCGGACCTTCTTGCTCTGAGGCGACAGCTCTAACCACTACACCACCGTGCCGCCCCTATGTACAAGTCATTGTTTTCAATTTTAATTTCACTTTCAACATACTGTCCCAACTTTTTCTGATTTGGTGTTGTAAATAATGTACCTGTTAGTTCTAATTAGACTCTGAACTCACAGCTGGGTCTAATAGCAATAAAACCTGCTGAGGCATGTCACACTTGTCTTTTGCTGTCTCTTATAAACACAGTTCAGCCTGTAACTCATGCTGAAATTCACAAACACATACCTCCTATTTCTTGGCCTAGTTTCATCATAAACCCAGTTACTGTAAATAGGTGATCACCCACTCTGTTAAACCAGTTTCTTCAAACTGTAGACTAAACAAACAGACAACTCCTCCCATACAGATAAATACAAGCGATGAAAAATCTCCTAATGGGAACGCAACTCCTGAGAATAACCTGCACCCAGTACAGATGCCTGAAAGCTCTGACTGGGTGGGTGTGTTTGTACAAGTGGCTTGAGCTAGACATTTTTCTCAATGAAAGCAGGGAAACTGCATGGCCTGCCCCTCTGTTCACTGATTCCAACCCAGCTTCCCAGAACCACAAAATGTTCCAATAGTCCACTGCCTCATCCGGCAGGAATGCTCCTTAAAAAAAAAAACACATGGCACAGGTGCATCTGCTCTCACCACTATGGATAACTAACTGCACTTTATCACTCTGTGCTCTAAACACTGCTGATGAATTAGACATACTTTTATATCATGGAATTTTTTAAATCTTCTCATAGCCACATGAAAGATAAACACTGCACAGTGTGACATATGATTATGTAAATTCACCTATGAAAAGATATTCATGATTTGTGAACCAGCCATATACTATACTTTAGTCTATTTTCATTACATTATATTTCATGTTTCCAGTAACCCGATGTTATTACGGAACTCTGGTACTCATACGGGAATTTTGCTCTGTGGAACTTTTCCAGCAGAGGAAACAAGAGTAAATGATATGGCACAAACCATTTCCCTTCTTTCGTTTTCATACCTATTGATGACGACAAAACACTACAATTTACCAAAGACGATGCAAACTGATGCAATGTAGTTAGTTACTATTCAGTAACCTTTCGAATAATGGAGGGAACCTGATGCTCTGGCTCATGTCAGAAACACTCTGCACCTGCTGGAGCTGGAGAGAAGGTCTGCCTCAGTCTTGGCGCAAATCAGTCAGCCGACGAGGTTCAGCCGAGGACACTGGCAGCCGCTCCCCCATGAGCTCGCGTGCTGAAAGGCCTGGGTTCAGCTGAGGAACCTAAATTCTCTGCCAGCTCTTCCACAACTAAATCAGACTCAGGCATCCAGGGTTCAGAGAATGATTAGGTTTCACTCACTGCTATGTGTGTACAGTGTGATGTTTTGAGCTCTGTGGCTGTTTTTGAATTAGCTGCATAGATCATGGTTTTCTGGACCTGGAATACACATCTGCACTTTGCCTTCAGATGAACAGTACACAATATAAAGCTCCTGAACAAAAATAGTTTAGGTTAAGTTAACAAATCTTGCTCCTATTTGCTAAACACATGAGCTGGTTTTTTTTTTTTTTTTCATTTTTATGCAGGTCATTTTTTTTTCAAGGCACTTGTGGAAAAGAGTCATAAAGTTATACATTGGTGGGAATTAGAAGGGAATGTTATTCCTCTCCGAAATGATTTATAAGTGGAATAAATGTGTTTTGAAAGTACAAATTGCTGTCCTGATGGACCTTTTAAAATTTTACAAGAAGATATATTCTTCTTGTAAGGACTTCTACAGTGACTATACTGTAGTTTAAAAAAAACACATTAATAAACAACACTATAAATAATAATAATAATAATAATAATAATAAGAAGAAGAAGAAGACGACATTTCAGTATGCATTCACTAGCTGATCAGTTAGATCAGAAAATGTCCATAAAAATCCTTTTCTGTCTGGTTTCATTTGAAAAAGTGTGGCATGTCCTCTCCATGCACTTACACAAGGGGAGTCATAAATCTTTCAGCAAATCTTTCAAATTATATAGCTTTAGCTTTAATACTCGAGTTCATCAGGTGAACCAAGGACTGTGCTGCATAATACATCATATGCTGCATTACACGCGCATATCATATACAGTGCCCTCCACAATTATTGGCACCCCTTGTAAAAAAAATTCACCTTTTGGTGAAGTCACTTCATTTCACACTGAAAAAAAAAGGAGGAAAATCCAACCTTTAATTGAAATCAATTTATTCAGGGAAAAGCAAATTCCTCATCATGAAATAATTATCCATCCATCCATTATCTGTAACCACTTATCCTGTGCAGGGTCATGGACAAGCTGGAGCCTATCCCAGCTGACTATGGGCAAGAGGTGGGGTACACCCTGGACAAGTCGTCAGGTCATCGCAGGGCTGACACATAGAGACAAAACAACCATTCACACCTATAGTCAATTTAGAGCCACCAATTAGCCTAACCTGCATGTCTTTGGACTGTGGAGGAAACCCACGCAGACATGGGGAGAACATGCAAACTCCACACAGAAAGGCCCCCGTCGGCCACTGGAATCAAACCCAGATCCTTCTTGCTGTGAGGCGACAGTGCTTACCACTACACCACCATGCTGCCCCACAAAATAATTATTTTCAACAAAAACACATGTGCCACTATTATTGGCACCCCTGTATTTAATACTTTGTACAACCCCCCTTTGCCAATAAAACAGCACTAAGTCTTCTCCTATAACATTTTATAAGGTTGGAGATACAGAGCAGGACATCTGAGACCATTCATCTTTACACAATCTCTCCAGATCATCCAGGGTTCTAGGCCCTCTCTTGTGCCTCTCCTCTTCAGCTCACTGCACAGGTTTTCACTGGGGTTCAGCTCAGGGGACTGAGATGACCATGACAGAAGCTTGATTCTGTGCTCAGTGAACCATTTTTGTGTTGATTTGGACATATGTTTCAGATCATTGCCCTGCTGGAAGATCCAGTGATGACCCAGTTTTAGTTTCTTGGCAGAGGCAGCCAGATTTTGATTTAAAATGTCCTGGTATTTCATGGAGTCCATGATGCCATGTACCCTAACGAGGTTTCCAGGGCCTCTGGAGGAAAAACAGCCCCAAAACATCACAGAACTCCCACTGTATTTTACAGTTGGGATTGGGTTCTTTTCATTATAGCCATCCCTTTTTTTTTTACACCAAACCCATCTTAAGTGTTTATTGCCAAAAAACTCCATTTTTGTTACATCAAACCATAGAGCACGGTTCCAGTCAAAGTTGTAATAGCGTTTCGCAAACTTCAAGTGCTTATGTTTGTAGTTAACTGACAGAAAAGGCTTTTTTTCTGGTACACCTTCTAAATAATCAGTTCGCATGGAGGTGGCATCTGATGGTGGTTTTGGATACTTGGAGATCCCAAGATTTTACTCTTTCTTGTAATTCACCAACAGTGATCCTTGGGGATTTTTTTTGCCTTTCTTACCATCTTCCTCATTGTACATGGGGCAAAATAAAATTGGATACTCTTCCAGTTTTTATAACCATTCCCTTATGAAGGATTTACTATGAAGGTCAACACACTTCTCCCTCATTTGGTTTGTGTGTTCTCGTATCTTTCCCATGTCGATGGGTGCGTAAGGGAATTTGGCCTCTGTGTCACCTCATATTTGTACCCCAGTTAATCAGGAAGTCATGGATTACAGCTTGAAACTTCCTACAGACTCCAATCAACTCAAAAATGTCCAATTTAAATGGGAAACATGCTTCAATTACATTGTGTTCACTATAAACTAAAAAGAGGTACCAATAATTGTGGCACATATGTTTTTGTTGAAAGTAATTATCTCTTGTTGAGGGATTTGTCTCATCTCATCTCATTATCTCTAGCCGCTTTATCCTGTTCTACAGGGTCGCAGGCAAGCTGGAGCCTATCCCAGCTGACTACGGGCGAAAGGCGGGGTACACCCTGGACAAGTCGTCAGGTCATCACAGGGCTGACACATAGACACAGACAACCATTCACACCTACGGTCAATTTAGAGTCACCAGTTAACCTAACCTGCATGTCTTTGGACTGTGGGGGAAACCGGAACACCCAGAGGAAACCCACGCGGACACGGGGAGAACATGCAAACTCCACACAGAAAGGCCCTCGCCAGCCACAGGGCTCGAACCCGGACCTTCTTGCTGTGAGGCAACAGCGCTAACCACTACACCACCGTGCCGCCGAGGGATTTGTTTCTTTCTGAATAAATTAGTTTCAATTAAAGGTTGGATTTTTCTCATTTTTTAATGTGAAATGAAGCTACTTCTCCGAAAGGTTGATTTTTTTTCTAACCTTTTTATTAATCTTTACAAGGGGTGCCAATAATTGTGGAGGGCACTGTATATTAATGTCTGGGAACCTTTGACTTGATGTAAAAAGCGATGTTGATTATCAGATCATGAACTGTCCCCTATTTTAATACAGTGCCTTGTATAAAGAATTCACCCCTAGAACTTTTTATAGTGTTTCAGATAATCACATTTTATAGTGTTACAAACTAGAACTGAAGTGGAGTTAACTGGGGTTAAATACAAATCAGAAGAGCCCTAAATCTAGGTAAATACAATCATAAAAATATTGACTTGGAATCAAATCAATACAGTTTGCAAAGTATTTCCAAATTTAAAAAAAAAAAAAATTATATAATTGTGTAAATATGCAACCCCTGGGGCAATACTGGTAAAGGTTCAAGGGGTTGAATATTTATGCAAGGCATTATATCAACATTCTCAAGAAGGGTCCATTGTCTAAATAAACATGGTAAGTCAGTAAACTTAATATAACCATTTTTTCACACATTGTTTTTTCTCCTTAAGGAAATGAAAAGGGGAGATGGAACTTCATCTGTTAATCATTTCAACTTCAACTCCTGTCACTCTCACCTTACCAATCCCATTGCCATGTAACCGACTGTCACATTGCTCCAAGAAAAACATTCAGTAGACACAGGTCTTATTAACCACAAGTCTCATTTTACTTCTAACTTCCCCTCTGCCCATACATACCGTACCTAACACTCCAGGCCCAGACATTGCTAGGAGACAGTGACTGACAAATAATGACAAATCCAAGATCATTAGACACTTCAAAAGGGACACAAGGAAAGCAATATCACTGAGATGCTGGAGCAGGCCAAAATACGACAGCTGCAATCATGGACTGTACAAATGGATACTCAGAGAGAACAATTAAATCTGACACAAATAAAGCACAGAACTCTTTCATGATGATACAGAGATATTAAA
Organism: Neoarius graeffei; assembly: GCF_027579695.1. NCBI lineage: Eukaryota > Metazoa > Chordata > Actinopteri > Siluriformes > Ariidae > Neoarius > Neoarius graeffei. The sequence goes on from NC_083589.1 coordinate 45,868,369, forward strand.
TGTTGAATGAAATATGGCAGTGTATCATGTTTGGAATAGCTTGTTACAAGCAGCAGAATCAAATTTACAGACACTTTGGCTATCAATAATGCCTTGTTTCTTTGAAGAGTCTGCTCAAAAGAGTGTGCGATTATAAATAACAGTGGCCTCTGAATCTGTTACTTATTGTCTCATCCGTCCTTGTAGGGCAAGTGATAAAAAGAAAATTCTGCGGCAGGGCTTGAACTTGACAAATATACACTTTTGCAACTCAAGCGTTCTAATATGTGCCAGAGATGTATCATTTTGTTATACGAGATCCCTCAATCCAACACACATTGAAGTAACATTGAAATTATTTTGTAAAATAAAAGCCAAGCAGCCTAAAATAATGCTGAGGAAAATGGATCCACAAGTGAATTTAACTAACAGGTAGTCACATGACTGTCATGAATTCCGACTCTTACCGGTACAGTACGGTGCGGTTCCCAGTGCTACAGCTACTGCTCTCACATCACGTGCTTTTGTTTACAACCCTGATTCCAAAAAAGCTGTGATACTGTGTAAAATATAAATAAATCCTTTTTTACCTACTGTATATCCAATGCAACTGAAAATGTGTGGTGCATTATGAAGCGCAAAATATAACAATGAAGACTCCAGACTGTTGAACAAATGAAGTCATATATCGAGCAAGAATGGGAAAGAATTTCAAGTTCAAAACTTCAAGAGTTAGTGTCCTCAGTTCCTCAACACTTACTGAGTGGCACACTGGTAAACATTCCCCTGTCCCAACTTTTCTGGAACGTGTTGCAGGCATCAAATTCAGAATGAGTGTATAGTTACAAAAAAAAAAAAAACAGTAAAGTTTATCAGTTTGGACATTAAATGTCTTGCCATTGTATTCAATTGCTTATAGGTCAAAAAAAGGATTTGCAAATCATTGCATTCTGTTTTTATTTACATTTTACACAGTGTCCCAACATTTTTTTGGAATCAGGGTTGTACAGTATATTGCCAGGTGCCTTGGATTTTGTTTTGGTCCTGGCTCCACCCCGTCTTGTCGTTGGGTTGTTGCCTTATTGTGTTCACCTGTTCTGTGTTTAGTCCTTAATTATTTTGTCTGTGTATACCCTGCTGATTCTTTGTGTCATTGCAGCCTTGTTGAATGCTCCATATGTTACCAAGCCATATCCTGTGTCCAAAATCACTCCCTACTCACTATATTGGGCACTATATAGTGGGGAGGCCATTTTGTAGTGCTGTCCGAAACCTTAGTGAGGATTATTTACACCCTATATAGTGCACTCAAAGTATCCCACAATGCATCACGAAAAGTAGCGTACAACCGATGGTCACTAACCAAGCAATATATCCCATCATGCATTGCGGTCGCGCTGAAAGAAATCAAATTAAAAATCTCAAATTTGATTTAATAAAAGGCAGCGGCAAAGAAGAAAGTATTCAGCCTTGATTTAAAAAAAACTGAAAGATGCAGGTACTTTGTATTGATTAATGTGGGAAATACGCTCAGTATAACATGTATTTATCACAAAAATACATGCATGTATTTATTATTTTGAAAACCCACCAGCCGACTAATCTGGCACGTTTAAATTGTGCGACAATAATGATGTAAATACCAGCGCGACGGACTAGTGTCCAAAAGCGCTTTTTCATTTTTCCAATGAGCTCATTATATAGTCCTCTATATAGTAATTCCCTATATAGGGAGTAGGGAGTCATGAACGAGTGAGCGATTTCGGACACAGGGATAGTGTGTTGTGTTAAAGTTTACATTTTTCTTTGTTTTGACTTAATTGTGCCTGATTATTTAACCTGTTTAACATGCATATGTTTATTAAACCTTGTGCTATGTTTATTTAACCCATAATTTCATGACCATGATTCAGTTCCTGACTCCATATAATAAAGTGCACATTGATTTTATGCCTCCCATGACCACACATTACAGATATGCACCATTTACCAAAGGATAATTCTCACATACTGCCTACTACAATGCATACTACTACTACTACTACTACTACTACTACTAATAATAATAATAATAATAATAATAATACTGCTGTTCTTGTGCTGCAGGTAGTGGAATCAGTCATGGTCATAACATTAATTATAAACAAATGAAAAAAGTCTAATGTTTTGTGACATGCTTCCAGTTTTCTGGAATAAATATATGTGGATAAATAGTTATAATTTCCTGCTACCAAAAGGGGTTAATGTGATCAGTGGCTCAGGTTCAAACCCTACCACTCTTCCCTGACCTGCACTTGAATGTTTTTGACACGTGCCTATGGTTTGATTTGCCCACATTTTATCCCATTCCCCCTCTCCTTTCCTCAAACCTGTCAGAGCTCATAAGGGAAAACATATTGAACACATGCTATTTTCTTTCACCCCATCTTTTTAATATAGGGGTTGATGGATTTTTAATCTACAGAGAATTTGGTGTATGACATCACCCAAGGTACTTTAAACATAATATTTCACCAGATGTAGCTCTGTAGAGAATCATTGTTTCATTACCATCGTAATTCATGCTTTACAGCAGTCTCTTCTCCACAGAATGTAGCTGGTTAAAACTACAGGAACATTACCCCATCTTTTCTTCTGGCAGAAAAGATCCTGCTTTTTTTTTTTGCTTTTTGTTTTTTAACTTGGCATTGCTTTTGATAGAGCAGACCTGGCAGAGTATTACTGGTTGCAGCATAGGAGGGACAAAACTCTTGAAACCACTGACCTTGCCAGATGTCTGACTGACAAAGCAAGGGACCTTACACAAATGAAAAAGTTGTTTTCAGCCAAGCAAATCAGTCATGTGTATAGTGATTAGCAAGAAAAAAATAGAGGAATTGACAGTGATCTTGCAGCATTGTTTGTTTGGTTGGTTGCTTGGTTGGTTTTGTTTTTCTTTTATGTGCAGAAACTGCAAATTATTTCCATGTATCTATAGTTTTCCGTATTTGGCAAATGGATATTTTCACTGACCTCTTTATTAAACTGGGTAATAACAAAACCAACTAAAGATACAAGAACAACCACTGAAACAGTCACAGTGGTGACTTTAATGACAATAGGAGGAAGTGTTTCATGAGGCTATTACAAGCTGAATTAGCCATTAGACATAAATAAGAATGGCCAAGATTGGAGGACATCTGCTGGAAAAATCAAAGAGAGATGACAGATAACAACTGTTTATAATGGGATCTCGAAAGTATTCTCCTTTTGGCTCATCAGGAAATCAAAAAGTGTAATGTCATCTCTATTCAGTCCAATTTTCCTCTATGCTACTCAAAGTATTGTGACTATTTAAGACTTGGCAAAAGAATATTACAAGAAATGAGCTACTGCCATTTATTTTTAGACTTACCAGAAATTACATTACAGAAACCAACATTCACTCAAAAGGCCTGCCGTGTTTAACTTTGGAGGAGGTGAGCAGTATTTGGAGGAATGAGAGGTATTACCGGTAGGTCTTGCTACCAGAGTTACCTCAGCTACTGCCGTCTCAGTAAACACTTGTATTTGAGTAATTGCAGTGTTATCACATGCCGGACTATGAATTGGTGAGCAGCAGACACAACAACTCATTCAAAATAAACAGCTCTACTTTGGTATGTCCTGTTGGCTATTAACAGCAGGGTTAACCGTGTGCTGAGACATGAAGCTAACTTCACACTCCAGAAGGGTCTATGCCTAGAGACATAGACCTTTCACAGTGAAATTAACTGCTCTTCCCAGTGGACATCATCAATTTTATGAGGGATGTCTTGATAGATTTATTTTGTTTTTTCAGACCAAATGTAACTACTTTTTGGTACTCACCAATATTGCTTCTGATACTGATTTTGTAATGGATAAATTACTTAGTATTACGTAATCAAGGGTGGCATGGTGGTGTAGTGGTTAGCACTGTCGCCTCACACCAAGAAAGTTCTGGGTTCGAGTGCAGCGGCTGATGGGGGCCTTTCTGTGTGAAGTTTGCATGTTCTCCCTATGTCTGCGTGGGTTTCCTCCAGGTGCTCCAGTTTCCCCCACGGTTCAAAGATGTGGTTAGGTTAACATGGGGTGGCCTTGAGCTGAAGTGCCCTTGAGCAAGGTACCTAACTCCCCCAACTGCTCCCCAGGCACTGTAGCATAGCTGCTCTGGGTATGTCCATCCATCCATTATCTGTAGCCATTTATCCTGTTCTACAAGGTTGCAGGCCAGCTGGAGCCTATCCCAGCTGACTATGGGCGAGAGGCAGGGTACACCCTGGACAAGTCGCCAGGTTATCGCAGGACTGACACAGAGACAATCATTCACATTGGAGCCACCAATTAACCTAAACTGCATGTCTTTGGACTGTGGGGGAAACCGGAGCACCCAGAGGAAACCCATGCGGACACGGGGAGAACATGCAAACTCCACACAGAAAGGCCCTCGCCAGCCGCTGGGTTTGAACCCAGGACCTTCTTGCTGTGAGGCGACAGTGCTAACCACTACACCACCGTGCCGCCTGCTCTGGGTATGTGTGTGTGCTCATTGCTCACTTGTGTGTGTGCATGCGTGCATTCACTACTTCAGATGGGTTAAATGCAGAGGGTGCATTTCACTGTGCTTGAGTGTGCATGTGACAAATAAAGGCTTCTTCTTCTGATGAAACATTTTATTTAGCTCTGTTTATGTACTGTGTGTTGCTGCCATGTGCTGCTTGCAATGAACATCTTGTGCTGACTTTTATTTTTAAGATTTTATGCTGTAGTATCTTTTATAGAGACCACAAGTACAACCAACCTGAATGTGGAGAGTAATATCAGCAGATGCGGTCATTAAAATGGGAACAAGGTGCTACGAATTGCATCTTGGCTTGCAAAGTGTAGGTTCTGGCAACCAAAGGGAAAGGAAGTGCTCAGTGTTCTCAGAACTGAAGTTCTCTCTCACACACACGTGACAGTTTCTCTGTGCACTCACTTAACTGCTCCATGCTTGTGAATACCTTTGTTTGCAGACAACTCATGGCACCTTGTACCCATTCTTCATGACCATGCATGCTTGCTGATACTGCTCTGCGCACTCAGTTCGGCCACACTTGCACTCTCAACTACAGCCACTTTTCGCTTTTCACTTTCTAGTTTTCTTTTTTTCACATGATAAAAGAGATTTACAAGAAAACATAAATGGAACAAAAACAGAAAACGTGCTGGGGGAAGAAAAAAAGCACAATGGCTTGTTCTAAGTCTTCCCCCATTTAAATTAACAAGTAATTAATACAAATTTAACAAATTAGAGAATAATTATAATCACTTTCTAGTTTCAATATCATAAGATATAGTTTTCAGGTTACTTGCATTGTTGGAAGATGTAGTATCTCCTCCTGATATTTTCTCACAGCACAGTTTGCTTTAATTGCCATCATTAGATGTGAAATACATCTAGATCACTGTTATTTCATGTCATGTTCATATGTGAGAAAATGTACACTAGGGAAAACATACACTGTGTGATATCACATAGTATCATTACATTACAGGCATTTAGCACACACTCTTATCCAGAGCAGCATATAGCATACAGTTGGCGCCTTGCTCAAGGGCATTTCAGCCATTCCTGCTGGTTTAGGGAATCGAACCAGTGACCTTTTGGTCCCAAAGCTGCTTTTCTAACCATTAGGTCATAGCTTCCCCCCATGATGTTGATATCAGATAATGGTATTGGAGCATTTTTTTAAATACACGTACAAGTAAATGAGCATGGTATTGGACTGATGCCAGTGTCAGTATTGATGCAGTCTCAATTTTTATTTTATTGAGACCCGTTAACTATACAGTGTAATAGAAAAGCAAGGTGCTAGTAGTCATGTGGTAAATGGCTTATACTGTTTGAGGTATGGACTTTGCAGGCAGTCATAAACATTTGTCAGGGATTTCTGTTGACAGATAACCAACAGGGGCCCAATCAATCAATTATATACCAATATATTTAATTCAGATGTTCACCAGATGTCATTCTGTTACTAGTAAGAAGGTTTGGTGCTCAAATGAGAATGAGGATAATTCTAACTAAAATCAGTGCTAGCAATCACAGAAAACCAATCTCTCATCACTTCTATAGCAACACAGATGGATGAAGCACATGTGGAACTTGTAACAAGAGAAAGCAAACATGGACGCTAAAGGATATGGCCTGGACCCTGACAGAGAAATAGGAGTAATGAGTGACTTATATCCCTGATAAAGCCCAGTGTTTTCTTAAGCATATTGCCTGCAAGTTCTTCAGTGTCTGGTTTCAGTTAGCCAGCTTATACTTCACTGTAGTACACACAGATTACACACTTGAAAATTCTTCATAGTCAGGAAATTCACGAGCATTGCATCATTTCATCATTCCAGGCTCAAATTAGCTAATAAAGTATTAGCATTCACAGATACTATTCTGGTATTGTGATGCACGGCCTCATATTCTGTGCCATATGCATTCTTTTGCACATATATAACATTTTATTTGGCGGCACGGTGGTGTAGTGGTTAGCGCTGTCGCCTCACAGCAAGAAGGTCCTGGGTTCGAGCCCCGGGGCCGGCGAGGGCCTTTCTGTGTGGAGTTTGCATGTTCTCCCCGTGTCCGCGTGGGTTTCCTCCGGGTGCTCCGGTTTCCCCCAAAGACATGCAGGTTAGGTTAACTGGTGACTCTAAATTGACCGTAGTGAGTGTGAATGGTTGTCTGTGTCTATGTGTCAGCCCTGTGATGACCTGGCGACTTGTCCAGGGTGTACCCCGCCTTTCGCCCGTAGTCAGCTGGGATAGGCTCCAGCTTGCCTGCGACCCTGTAGAACAGGATAAAGTGGCTACAGATGATGAGATGAGACGTTACTCAGGTCCGCGATGTATTTCAGATGAAAAATGCAAGTTTTTGAACACGACAAGATAAACTTCATATCTTGAAGCCAATGTGTGATTTCCTTTTTATTATACAGACACATTCACATCAAAAAAGTACCAAATTTATCAAAACAATTCATTGATTTCCTCACAAGTGACATATAGAAATTTATGTTCTCCATGTCCCAGATGTAGCTCATATAAAAAATACGAGTAATGTATTTCCCAGTAAAACATCTCATCTCATTATCTCTAGCCGCTTTATCCTGTTCTACAGGGTTGCAGGCAAGCTGGAGCCTATCCCAGCTGACTACGGGCGAAAGGCGGGGTACACCCTGGACAAGTCGCCAGGTCATCACAGGGCTGATACATAGACACAGACAACCATTCACACTCACATTCACACCTACGGTCAATTTAGAGTCACCAGTTAACCTAACCTGCATGTCTTTGGACTGTGGGGGAAACCGGAGCACCTGGAGGAAACCCACGCGGACACGGGGAGAACATGCAAACTCCGCACAGAAAGGCCCTCGCCAGCCACGGGGCTCGAACCCAGACCTTCTTGCTGTGAGGTGACAGCGCTAACCACTACACCACCATGCCGCCCGCCAGTAAAACATATATATAGTTTATATAGTGTGTATATATAGAGGAAAACAATATATTTCTCCAGTTCTTTGAGTGGAATGTCTGAATCACTGTGTGTCATGTTCAGTTTATATAGTCTTTTTTTTTTGCACATGCGTTTGTGCAAATAATACTGTAAACTGTAGCCCAATTGGTCAGGCCTGAGTTTTGTGAAAACTGCATGCAGAATCACGATCTCAGCAGGTGAACCACAGAATTCTGTTGAAGAAGAAAACATGCAATTATTATCATATTACTCTTTATGTGTAATTGTAAGTAGGCAATGTTACTTGGTGCACAGTCACTCAGGCAAAGATTGTGTTCACAGGCTTGTCTTGTTCAAATGTTTTTGACTGACACAGGATATCCTTGTATACATAAATAGTCACTTTTGTAAGGTAGGTGTGTGTGTGTGTGTGTGTGTGTGTGTGTGTGTGTGTGAGAGAGAGAGAGAGAGAGAGTGGAAATTACGAGGTTGGAAATTCAGATGCAATCCCAATTGCACACACGCACACACACACACAGACACACACACACAAAGGCATATATATGCAGTGTGTCTAAATTTTGTTCTCGAAATATTATCCATCTTCAGATGACTCTGGTCTTGCATTTTGATTATGTTTTTGTAGCTCCAGTCAACATTTGCTTTTGGAGGGTTAAACCATGAGGGTTAAACCACTTCTCGCTTTTAGTTTAACGTGTATCAGCAGAGCAGACTAAAAACAACCCAGAAATCTGTCAAATCTATGCACGGCCCTGACTCATTCTTTTGCTCTACTTGTGTGGCCCATCTTGAGTTGTCCATTTTTGTTTCCTTTTTATATTTTCTTTTATCACATTGGTTCTGTGTGGGCTGTGGGCCTCAGTGCACATGAACAGTATGACAGCAGTGACAGCCAGAGATGAGTCAGGATTAGAAACCATTAACCTAAGTGTTGGAACTCAGCAGCAAGAGGGTGACTCGAGCTGAACTCTTGTCTCCTACAGCACATCATATACTGTTGCTTTTATTCTAAGGACCCAGCTTATGGGGGTCATGGTAAGGATCCAGATAAAACATGGTCCCCACCCTTTGCTTTCATGTCATCCATATGCTTTTATTATGCTGTGCTGAAAGAGGGGAAAATGATTCATGCTGCTGGCGTACATGGCAGAGCTGCAGCTGCAGGCTGCACCTGCAGCAGAAGCAGAGTGGGAAAAACAAGCTGCCAGGCACATGCAAGGACAAACAGACCCACCCTCTCTCTCTTACACACACACACACACACACACACTTCCCCACCCACCATTACAGGCTCAACTGAGTTCCGTAAACACAGGAGTAGCTCAAACTGTCTGTGCTTTACAAGTCTCAAGTTCAGAAATTCTACAAAGAAGGAACAAAGACGGCTAACAGGACAAGGACCCTCACTTGTTTTATATTAGCTGGAACGGCTCAGTGTCACGCTGGAATGGACATCAGAGCCTCCTCAACCTTTATGACCCACCACAATAAAAACGTTGTCATCCAGCTGCTAAAAGCTTTAATTAAAGTGACACTTTACTGCAGAAAGGTCCAGCAAGTACCTTTCAGCTAAAGATCAGAGGGAGCAGGGTTTATTGTTGGTTTTAGTGATGGTGACTCTGGGTGAATGTGTCTGCTTTTCATTATGAGAGGGCTTGTTGGACTAGGCTGTTTAATTAACTGAACTGGAAACTCAAAACAGTATTGGATCAAAAGGCCACGCTGCAAGAGGTCTGTACTGTGTGCCTAAGCACTGGCATTTGATCACAGGCTTTAATGCTTTCACTGGCATTTAGAGACACTCCAGACACAGAAGCCCATAGAGGAACATGTACTCACAACCTGTTACCTTCCATGATGCAATACTCACACTGTCTATATATAACAAAATAAAAACATACCTTAGTAATAGGGCTATGTTTTTGCTTGCCCAGTTAACAAGTTGTGACATAGCCATGGCTGCCATGAGGAAACAAGTACACGCACACAAATAAATTCTTATTCTTAATCACATGCAAACAGCTGGGTAAAGAATGTAGGGGAAATACATTCCCAGTGTTTGGAACAGTGCTGCCAAGCACGCCACGACACTAAGAGCTACTTTCCTCACACTGCGGCTTGACCGTAATGTGCCACTTTGGGGAAATGGAGTGCTTTCCCTTATGTAGCAAAAATATATTGCAATATTCTGCAAAATACATTCATAGCATGTATTTAAAGTTGATTTCATTAAGAGCTTTATTTTAAAAGGTTGTGAGCTGTCTGGCTCCAAGTGCTCAAATGCTCTTAACTGAATTTTTATTGCTCTAATAATGTATGTTTTGTGCCTTTTCTTTTTGCACTCCACTTTTCATTTATTTTCTATGACGCTTATCCATTGCTGACTTCAGGCGAGAGGCAGGGTACAGAGAGACAGACAACTGTTCATACTGTACCTATGGGCACTTTAGTTAATCTAACCTGCATGTCTTTCAACTATGGGAGGAAACCAGAGCACACAGAGGAAGTCCATGCAGGCACAAGGAGAACATGCAAACTCCATGCAGAAGGGCCCCAATTGACCAGCAGGTTCAAACCAAGACCTTGCTTGCTGTGAGGTGACAGTGCTTACCACCGCACCATCCTGCCGCCCCACTTTAGTTTTATTTTTGTTATTAAATAAATGCTCAAGTGATTCAAATAACCACTCTTTACAACCATGCTGAACAGGAAAGCATCTCAGAATGCACAATACACCAAACAGCAGAAGACCGCAATGGATTCCCATCATGTCAGCAAACAGCAGGAATCTGAGGCGACAGTGAGTTTCATTCAACGAAACTCAACATTTGAAAATTGGAAAAATGTCACCTGGTATTTTTCCAAACTTCATGCACATTATAATATAATATAATATATGTTATTTACCAGCTGGGAGGTCCATATCGTGGGCGGCACGGTGGTGTAGTGGTTAGCGCTGTCGCCTCACAGCAAGAAGGTCCTGGGTTCGAGCCCCGGGGCCGGCGAGGGCCTTTCTGTGTGGAGTTTGCATGTTCTCCCCGTGTCCGCGTGGGTTTCCTCCGGGTGCTCCGGTTTCCCCCACAGTCCAAAGACATGCAGGTTAGGTTAACTGGTGACTCTAAATTGACCGTAGGTGTGAATGTGAGTGTGAATGGTTGTCTGTGTCTATGTGTCAGCCCTGTGATGACCTGGCGACTTGTCCAGGGTGTACCCCGCCTTTCGCCCGTAGTCAGCTGGGATAGGCTCCAGCTTGCCTGCAACCCTGTAGAAGGATAAAGCGGCTAGAGATAATGAGATGAGATGAGGTCCATACCATGACTGAGGTCAGTATTCAAGGCCGAGGTCATGGTATGTCACCATACGGACCGACCTTAAGCTGTTAAATAATATATTTATTTTTTTCTTTACCAAATTCTAACAGAAAACAAGCGTGCCCGAAAGGGAAAACCAAGCCGAGGCGAGCCGCCATTTTGAATCCTCATTCACGGCTGTAATGCAAATTTCTTCCTCCTCAGTATACAAGTGCACTTACATGGCAGGAAAAAACTACATTTTGCCGCCTATGTAGTCCCCTATTTATACAAAATTGAGTCGTTCAGGATTCAGCCATGTTTTTGCTCGGCGTTAGCAACAGTTGGAGGTTTTTAGCTTTCTCCTGAAATGTTTTCTTTTATTTCATCTTCATCAGGGTAGTAAAACTCGCTTTCACTGTGAACACTGTCGTTATCGCTATCCATGCTGTAAAATTAATGCTATTCTCCTGAGAAATGTGAAAATAAATGTTGACAAAAATTGCTACTATGTTTGTTGTTGTTGTGAATGTGCAAGTCACCAGAGGTTCATATCCGGGGTCTGTAACTGGGGTCCGTATCGTAGGATACGGACCCGCTCGCCAGCCAGAGCGCAGGATTTGATGGAAACCGGACCGTGAAAAAAATATATAATACATACGGGCCACTTTTTCCATGGAATAAAAACATTTCCATTCCCTTCTAGTGGGTTTATTGATAGCATGGAATGTTGTTATCATATCACTTATCCTCCATGTATTACGCCACTCTCCCCAATAGAGAATGAGAGTGCAATATTGTTATAATATTGCATGCTGTCAAAACAACACGATGTGACACATCAGCGCTCATGCGACTATCCAATGGTAAAACTTTTCTGCTGCGCATGCACACAATCATTTCTTTGTCGGCTGGAAAAGAGAGAAGACGAGGCTAATCCAGCGCTAGGTTTAAGCACTAAATAAATAAACTGAAAACTGTATGTACGGTGGGCAGCCATGCTAACAGTGCCCGGGGAGCAGTTGGGAGTTAGGTGCCTCGCTCAATTAACCTAACCTGCATGTCTTTGGATTGTGGGGGAAACCGGAGCACCCAGAGGAAACCCACGCAGATATAAAAACACAGATAGATACAAAGAACTTGTAAGAAAAAAAAAAACATGAAAGGCCCTCACCAGCCACTGGGCTCAAACCCAGAACCTTCTTGCTGTGAGGCAACTGTGCTAACCACTTACACCACTGTGCCGCCCACGATGATGGACAACAGATAACAGCTAATCAGTAAAAATCAATCAATCACTTATATGAAAGTAGCAGAAAAGCAAGAATGTGAGCCGATATAAAAACACAGATAGATACAAAGAACTATCAAAAGGAACAATCTTTTGAGAAATATGTAGCTATTTAAAAAAAAAAATTCTGGTGGTGCTGACAGATATTAAGCCATATTGCTGCAAAGTTTTTTGTACATTTCTTGTGACACTTTACTGCAGAAACTTATCTGATGATGGGGAATTTTGTGCTAATGTGGTTTTCACAGCCACTCATCTGAAAGACCAGCTCTACGCCCACATACAGCATGGGCGTATGCTAAGCATGCTCCTGACTGCTGCTGCTCTGAATGCACAGCATAAAGCCTCTGAACAAAGCATTATCATTGCTCAGGAACTCACGCTAGGAGAGGAAAATAATAAGATCAAGGCCATCATCATTCAGTGGCTGTTGTATAACAGACTCATTATTCATTGTTTTGACAGTTTTATGGTGCAAGCAGGTGAGAGAGGCAGAGAAGCTGTTGATATATTATGCAGCCCAAATGGCAGCCTGTTCGTAAAATCATCAGTGCATAGTGCTAAAGCAACAGGAAATAAAACCCTCCCTGAACTTGTGCACAAGACAAGGGAGCCTGTAATGTACCATTTTGGTTCTGCTGTGGACCCAAAGGGTGGGAGTATCATGGTGTGACAGCTTATGGATTTCTCTACAGCTGTTGCTGCAGACTAGGTTTACTTTGGCAAGCACACTATAAGCCAAACATCCTCCAGGACTTACATTCTTCTTCGTGCCATCCAAAGCAAGCAGAGCCCTGTAATATGCACATCAGCCAACCTGAAATCTGTTAGGTAGTCTACAGAGCAGGTAGGTAAGAAAGGAAGAAAACACAGCAAGTAATAAACACAAAGTGATGAATAAAATCAGAGAGAGAAAAATCTCCTAAATTTTGAAGTGTATATTTGTGCCTTGCACATCCCTTGCTCTCCCATTTCCCATCAAAAAGAAGATACAAACTTTCAGCAGTCATGATTCAGGGACAGTTTGTACCCGCAAGCCATAAAGTGTCTCAGTAACCTCATTAGGAACACTTTGAACACTTACTGTAGTGCAATATTAGATACTTTACCACTGTACACTTTCTAAACTGCACACTATACATGCTATTATATTTCCCCCTTTACAGTCACAGTACATGTCTTCTATGGATGCTGCATTGTTGTTGTTGTTTAAGTTTGTATATGGGACACAGTCAGTAAATATACCTATACTATGCATTAGTCCACACCACTTTTTAAAAAGTATACTTAAGCAGAAGTAAGCTGCATGTGTTAAAAAAAAAACCTACTTATTCATATATCTGCAATGACCTGGCGACTTGTCCAGGGTATACCACGCCTCTCACCCGTAATCAGCTGGGATAGGCTCCAGCTTGCCTGCAACCCTGTAGAACAGGATAAGCGGCTACATATAATGGATTTTATATATATATATATATATATATATATATATATATATATATATATATATATATATAAAAACCCAATTCCAAAAAAGTTGGGACAAAGTACAAATTGTAAATAAAAACGGAATGCAATAATTTACAAATCTCAAAAACTGATATTGTATTCATAATAGAACATAGACAACATATCAAATGTCGAAAGTGAGACATTTTGAAATTTCATGCCAAATATTGGCTCATTTGAAATTTCATGACAGCAACACATCTCAAAAAAGTTGGGACAGGGGCAATAAGAGGCTGGAAAAGTTAAAGGTACAAAAAAGGAACAGCTGGAGGACCAAATTGCAACTCATTAGGTCAATTGGCAATAGGTCATTAACATGACTGGGTATAAAAAGAGCATCTTGGAGTGGCAGCGGCTCTCAGAAGTAAAGATGGGAAGAGGATCACCAATCCCCCTAATTCTGCGCCAACAAATAGTGGAGCAATATCAGAAAGGAGTTCGACAGTGTAAAATTGCAAAGAGTTTGAACACATCATCATCATCTACAGTGCATAATATCATCAAAAGATTCAGAGAATCTGGAAGAATCTCTGTGCGTAAGGGTCAAGGCCAGAAAACCATACTGGGTGCCTGTGATCTTCAGGCCCTTAGATGGCACTGCATCACATACAGGCATGCTTCTGTATTGGAAATCACAAAATGGGCTCAGGAATATTTCCAGAGAACATTATCTGTGAACACAATTCACCGTGTCATCTGCCGTTGCCAGCTAAAACTCTATAGTTCAAAGAAGAAGCCGTATCTAAACATGATCCAGAAGCGCAGACATCTTCTCTGGGCCAAGGCTCATTTAAAATGGACTGTGGCAAAGTAGAAAACTGTTCTGTGGTCAGACGAATCAAAATTTGAAGTTCTTTATGGAAATCAGGGACGCCTGTCATTCGGACTAAAGAGGAGAAGGACGACCCAAGTTGTTATCGGCACTCAGTTCAGAAGCCTGCATCTCTGATGGTATGGGGTTGCGTTAGTGCGTGTGGCATGGGCAGCTTACACATCTGGAAAGACACCATCGATGCTGAAAGGTATATCCAGGTTCTAGAGCAACATATGCTCCCATCCAGACGACGTCTCTTTCAGGGAAGACCTTGCATTTTCCAACATGACAATGCCAAACCACATACTGCATCAATTACAGCATCATGGCTGCGTAGAAGAAGGGTCCGGGTACTGAACTGGCCAGCCTGCAGTCCAGATCTTTCACCCATAGAAAATATTTGGAGCATCATAAAATGGAAAATATGACAAAAAAGACCTAAGACAGTTGAGCAACTAGAATCCTACATTGGACAAGAATGGGTTAACATTCCTATCCCTAAACTTGAGCAACTTGTCTCCTCAGTCCCCAGACGTTTACAGACTGTTGTAAAGAGAAAAGGGGATGTCTCACAGTGGTAAACATGGCCTTGTCCCAACTTTTTTGAGATGTGTTGTTGTCATGAAATTTAAAAATCACCTAATTTTTATCTTTAAATTATACATTTTCTCAGTTTAAACATTTGATATGTTCTCTATGTTCTATTCTGAATAAAATATGGAATTTTGAAACTTCCACATCATTGCATTCTGTTTTTATTTACAATTTGTACTTTGTCCCAACTTTTTTGGAATCGGGGTTGTATATATATATATAGAGAGAGAGAGAGAGAGAGGCGGCACGGTGGTGTAGTGGTTAGCGCTGTCGCCTCACAGCAAGAAGGTCCTGGGTTTGAGCCCCGGGGCCGGCGAGGGCCTTTCTGTGTGGAGTTTGCATGTTCTCCGCGTGGGTTTCCTCCGGGTGCTCCGGTTTCCCCCACAGTCCAAAGACATGCAGGTTAGGTTAACTGGTGACTCTAAATTGACCGTAGGTGTGAATGGTTGTCTGTGTCTATGTGTCAGCCCTGTGATGACCTGGCGACTTGTCCAGGGTGTACCCCGCCTTTTGCCCGTAGTCAGCTGGGATAGGCTCCAGCTTGCCTGCAACCCTGTAGAAGGATAAAGCGGCTAGAGATAATGAGATGAGATATATATATATATACACACACACACAGGTAGTCGTCGACTTACGACTGCATTTGTTTACGACTGACCGGTCGTAAACCGATCTGGTCGTAAGTCGGCTTATGTTAAATGAACGTAAGTATATTGTGATGTGTAATGATATTGTAATCATCTTAAAGTCTTATTTCATCAACATTTTCTTATTTCATTACCTTGACTCATTATGTGGTTTAAGTCAAATACTGCATACTACACTGCGTACAGTACAATTCGTTTAATATGTGCAAAACAAAAAAATACAATATACAGGTGTGAAAAATAGAAAAAAATTACTTTGAAACATACCAAAATACAAATGTAAAACATAGCAAAATACAAAATTTAGTGACCGCTGGCATCACTGGTGCTTGGCTGTGGGTCGTCTACGTCATCATCAGCTGTTGCAACGCTCAGGCTGGCGGGAGCATTTGCTCGTTTCATAAACCAGGAGCTGGGGCGGAAACTGTATGACGGAGTGCACGAGGGAGCATGAGAGAGACTGCTAATATGCCTGGAGCTGGGGCGGAAACTGTATGACAGAGTGCGCGAGGGAGCGCAAGAGAGACTGCGAATGTGCCTGGAGCTGGGGCGGAAACTGTATGACGGCGCGTGCGATGGAGCGCAAGAGAGACTGAGAATGTGCCTGGAGCTGGGGCGGAAACTGTTGTACGCGGCGAGAGGCACTGCCGGGAGCTGGGGCGGAAACTGTCGTACGCTCAGCTAGCTCAGCTGGGAAACACTTGCCAGTCATAACCAGACGGTTGTAAAGTCGATCGGTCGTAAGTCGCATAGGTCGTAAGTCGACGACTACCTGTATATATATCTGCGATGACCTAGCAACTTGTCCGCCTCTTACCCATAGTCAGCTGGGATAGGCTCCAGCTTGCCTGAGACTACACAGGATAAGCAGTTACAGATAATGGGTGGAGATATATATATATATATATATATATATATATATATATATATATATATATATATATATATATATATATATATATATATATATATATATATATATATAGGCGGCACGGTGGTGTAGTGGTTAGCGCTGTCACCTCACAGCAAGAAGGTCCAGGTTTGAGCCCCGTGGCCAGCGAGGGCCTTTCTGTGCAGGGTTTGCATGTTCTGTCCGTGTGGGTTTGCGCCGGGTTCCCCCACAGTCCAAAGACATGCAGGTTAGGTTAACTGGTGACTCTAAATTGAACGTAGGTGTGAATGGTTGTCTGTGTCTATGTGTCAGCCCTGTGATGACCTGGCGACTTGTCCAGGGTGTACCCTGCCTTTTGCCCGTAGTCAGCTGGGATAGGCTCCAGCTTGCCTGCGACCCTGTAGAACAGGATAAAGCGGCTACAGATAATGAGATGAGACTTTTTGAAACCACGCAGGCTATGCATATGCATAGTGTCTAATTCAGCCATCATCAGTTCCAGTCCAAGAAGACCAGAGTCCAGCAAAGTTTAGTGATTTCTCTTCTCAAAACCACCTGATTCGCCTTACCTACCTGAATTAGTGCAAATAAAGGCATCTCAGTCTAGTCTTTAGGGACTATCCTCAAGTGAACACTTTCACTGTGTTTCACTTCCAGAGAAACCATGGGATTTTTTTTTTAAATAAATAATTGCTCACATGTATTAGTCACTACCAAATAGAAGTCCATGACCAAATTGCAGTTCCTCTTGCTTGGTAGTATAAGCAATTATTTTTAAACAATTATTTAACTAAAAAGTAGAAAGACATCTTGTCTGTACAGAATACTGTACACCATATACAGTGTATGGGATGGGGGGATACAAGAAACAAAAACAAATTCTGTAATAGAAAAGTGAATTTGATCATTTCCATCTTTTCTCTGTGGTTCCGGTAATATTTAATAATGTAGGAGGGAAATGATTTACTGAAAACCAATGTGTAATGAGCAGTCAGATAGGAAAATGTAAATCTGTCTCATGCAAATGCATGTTTTCTTACCTGTTTCCTTATAAGCTCAAGCCTTCCATAGAGATCATCCAAAAAATTAAATTAGGCACTCTGTACTGGAGTGCATGATTGCCAGTATGATATTCCTGCACACACTGTGCTGTTGGTACCTCTCAGACTGAGAACATTGACTGTGGCTCTTTTATGGTTTTGATTTATTTCAGTATCCCTGCTACCAGCTGCCAAAACACAGGCTGAGCTGGTCAAACTGGTAGACAAGCTGGTAAGTATTGGTAAATGGAAACAGCTTCTCAATTCATTCATTCATCTCCAGTACCTCATTTGCAGTGAATCAGGAGACTATCCCAGGAACACAGGGTCTGAGACAGGAATATACCCGGAATGGAACAGCAATCAATCACAGGGCATCATAAACACACACACACACACGCTGAGGGCCAATTAATCTGCCTACTTAGGAGATTGAAGAAAACCCAGAGGAAACCCACCAGGCTGTGAGGCAGCAACACGTCTGGCTACCACCATGACTCCCCCTAGACAAGTTTGTTTTTAAGAAAATAACACAAGCGTGAAGCAATCTCAAACATTTATTGATTAAATTAGTCAAGTTACAAGGAAGCCTGAAAATAAGTTTCAAGCTGCCAAAGGTGGTCTACCATAATTCAGATCAGTCTCCAGCTCAGCCTGTGTTCACAACAGGGAGCTGATTTTTCCAGCAGGAGATATTTAAATAATATTGCCTGGCTTTTTTTCCATGGTATATCAGATATATTCAGGCTTGTAGTACTCGAGTCCAGGACTTGGACTCGAGTCTGACTTGTGCCCTAATTTTAAGGACTCGTGACTCAACTCGGACTTGAGCACTGATGACTCGGACTTGTGCATTAACTGCATTAGGACTCGGAAAATGGAGACGAGGACTCTGATTTTTTCTTTATTTTTTTGGTAACATGCCATAATAATTTCATCTCATCTCATTATCTCTAGCCGCTTTATCCTTCTACAGGGTTGCAGGCAAGCTGGAGCCTATCCCAGCTGACTACGGGCGAAAGGCGGGGTACACCCTGGACAAGTCGCCAGGTCATCACAGGGCTGACACATAGACACAGACAACCATTCACACTCACATTCACACCTATGGTCAATTTAGAGTCACCAGTTAACCTAACCTGCATGTCTTTGGACTGTGGGGGAAACCGGAGCACCCAGAGGAAACCCACGCGGACACGGGGAGAACATGCAAACTCCACACGGAAAGGCCCTCGCCGGCCACGGGGCTCGAACCTGGACCTTCTTGCTGTGAGGTGACAGTGCTAACCACTACACCACCGTGCCGCCCGCCATAATAATTTGGCATAAAATATTTATATCGACTTTAATTTTGTACTAATTTAGTGTAAGAGTGCCACACCTGCGCGCCTTGGCGCCTGCATCAGATAGACTCTCAGGCGCACTCGGGACAGTGTGCATGCCAAGCAGACTCTCTCGCACGCCGTAAACGACTCGCACCTGAACAGGATTAAGGTGCAAACAGTGCACCCATATAAAAACTGTGAAAACACACTTACTTTGTAAAGTATTGAGTTGTATTGCTGACACATTACTGAGCCTTATTTCCTTGTTTGGTTTTCTGATCCCTGATTTCCTGTTTCTTGTCTTTGATTCTTCCGAGTCTATGATAGACTGTTTGTGCCTCGCTCGACCTATTGCCTGTTTCACAGTTTTACAATTTTGCCTGCCATTCTGCATGTTTACGTGTCTTCACTTGCACTGTAAAACCCAATAAGTTATTTTAACTCAATTTTTTTTAAACTGATTACATCAAAAATTTTGAGTAGTTGTATTTTAGTAAACTATGATTTTTTAAGTAATATTTTAAGTACGTGTTCAAGTACTTTTTACTCAATAATTTTAAGTGACAGTTACTCAATTTTTTAAATTACAATAACATTCTAAATTAAGTTACTTTTAGTAAGTATTTTTGTTTTCAGAGTACTAATAAAAATCAAGTACAGCTAACTGTAAAATTTAATTACCTTTAACAAAAAACACTTAATTTCAATAAACACACCTTATGGGGGTGGCACGGTGGTGTAGTGGTTAGCGCTGTCGCCTCACAGCAAGAAGGTCCGGGTTCGAGCCCCGTGCCCGACGAGGGCCTTTCTGTGCAGAGTTTGCATGTTGTCCGTGTGGGTTTCCTCCGGGTGCTCCGGTTTCCCCACAATCCAAAGACATGCAGGTTAGGTTAACTGGTGACTCTAAATTGACCGTAGGTGTGAATGTGAGTGTGAATGGTTGTCTGTGTCTATGTGTCAGCCCTGTGATGACCTGGCGACTTGTCCAGGGTGTACCCCGCCTTTCACCCGTAGTCAGCTGGGATAGGCTCGGGGAGAACATGCAAACTCCACACAGAAAGGCCCTCGCCGGCCCCAGGGCTCGAACCTAGACCTTCTTGCTGTGAGGCGACAGCGCTAACCACTATGCCGCCATAGTGCAAAATAAAAGCAAAAAAATCCCACCAGTATAGTACAAAATAAAGATAATGTAGTGCAAAATAGGCAGTATAAGACAAAAATAAGGCAATGATAGAATGTAGCAGCGAAAAAGGGGTGACATCTTGACAACCATGCAATATCATAAACCATATTCAACGCTCATTCTCCATTGGGTAGAGTGGCGTAATACATGTAGGATAAGTGATATGTTAAAAATATTGCATGCTATTAAACTAAAGGAATAAAACCTGCTAGAAGGGATTAGAATCCATGTTTTTATTCCATGGAGAAAAGTGTCTGTATGTATAATAATATTTGTTATTCTCTAACTGCTATTCATTTGACATCCAACTTGAATGTAATCAGAGGTGGACAGTAACGAAGTACATTTACTTGAGTACTGTACTTAAGTACACTTTTTGAGTATCTGCACTTTACTTGAGGTTTTCTTTTTTTTTGGAAACTTATGACTTTAACTTCACTACATTTGAAAGACAAATATCGTACTTTTCACTCCACTACATTTCTGTCAAGGTCCTTGTTACTTGTTACTATGAAGCAGCTTTGAAAGTGGATGGTTTTTGTTTTCTTTTCTAAAACATGATGGTTTTTTTCACAGGCGACACAGAGACAGTTTATCAGTAATCACTAGGGTCACATCACGTCCATAGACTGTATAAAATCAAGTTCAGTTTCTCAGCAGCATTATTTAACATGATCAATTGATGGCAGAATGGAAGGTGGCGGCTCTTCTGGAGAATGCACGCACTCATGGCTTTACCTAGAACCCATGTTTCAGTTTTCAGAAAGGATTAAAGATTTGTTTCATTTTAAATGTTTGCTTTGTTTGCCTAAAACGAACCACATCATGGCCTACAAAAACTCGCCGTCCAACCTGCAGAAGCATATTGAGGTCTGTAAATGTTTTATTCCAAGAGAAAGCTTGTAATGAAGTTGTCTGTGCTTTTAGAGCTAGTGATAATGTTGCAATAGCTATTCAGTCTGGTTAGTCAAATGACTTTCTATGGATTTGCCCGCCAAGTTGCTACAGCCTTGTCCACGGCTAACGTTAATACATAGCTAGTTAACTTGGACACTGTTAGCATGTAAAATCAGAGTTACACTAAACACAACTTTATTCATCACACACTTGTGAAATTTCCTCTCCGCATTTAACCCATCTGAAGCAGCGAACACACACACACACACAATGAGCACACATACATACCCAGAGCAGTTGGCAGCCATGCTAACAGCATCCGGGGAGCAGTTGGGAATTAGATGCCTTGCTCAAGGGCACCTCAGCCCAAGGCCGTCCCATGTTAACCTAACCGCATGTCTTTGGACTGTGGGGGAAACCGGAGTACCCAGAGGAAACCCACACAGACACGGGGAGAACATGCAAACTCCACACAGAAAGGCCCTCGCAGGTTGCTGGGCTCGAACCGTGCTAACCACTTACACCACTGTGCTGCCGGTGAATAACGTGAATAATGTTAACTTTAGCATAATCTTTCCAAATAAACAGAATGTAAAAATCTTTCTTTTCTAGTAACATTAGCTACCCAATATGATTTTGAGCTTGAAAAGAGTTTGCTAGCATGTCAGGTGGAACTTCAGCTCTACAGGTTCTACAAACTAGTCAGAAAATCCAGTCGGTTGCTTCACAGGCATTTGGTTTTGTAAGCGTTATGGCAATAATACAATGGTGCGTTGACAGAAAATGTACTTTTAATACTTAAGTTTTTTTAAAAGCAAATACTTCAATACTTAAGGGGCGGCACGGTGGTGTAAGTGGTTAGCACAGTCGCCTCACAGCAAGAAGGTTCTGGGTTTGAGCCCAGTGGCTGACGAGGGTCTTTCTGTGTGGAGTTTGCATGTGTCTGCGTGGGTTTCCCCCCAAGGACATGCGGTTAGGTTAATATGGGACGGCCTTGGGCTGAGTTGCCCTTGAGTGAGGCACCGAACTCCCAACTGCTTCCTGGGCGCTGTTAGCATGGCTGCCCACTGCTCTGGGTATGCATGTGTGTTCACTGCCAGGGCTGTAGCCAGTATTTTTAAATCACCGAGGTCTGTGATGCGCGCGCAAAGTGTGTGCTGAAAAATGTTCAACATATTTAAATGAGAGGGGTGAATTACACGTTACACAAGAGATCTATTCCTGAAATAACTTTTAATGGTGTTTGAACTGAATATCATCAGTTTTGAAAACAAAAAATCATGTACCGTATGTGGCAAGAGTAAGAATAATTTAAGCTTGTTTAATGGTTTGATCTGGCCCAAGCAATGAGGACAAAACTGTGCTGCTTCAAAAATGTAAATGTAACAGCTTGATGAAAGTGCGCTGATGGTTACCATGAAAAAAATGTGTCTACTGCACTGCGTTCCTTCCCCGAGTCATGCGCTCATTTGGTTTTGTGTTCTTGGTCTCAGAGCCGCACGAAACAGACACAGAAGACAGAATCAACATTTAACATGATTAACAATGCACCTTTTAGGGAGACGTTTTAATGTTATTCTTTATTTTTTTATCCAGATGAATATTTAGCGTACAAATGTATTTTCAGCTCTTAAAAATGACCGAGGTCTGGACCTCGGTGGCCTCATAGCTGGCTACGGCCATTTTCACTGCTTCAGATGGGTTAAATGCAGAGAGAATTTCAGAAGTGTGTGATGAATAAAGTTGTGCTTTCTTAAGTAAAAAATTTGACTGTACAACTTTCACTTGTATCGGAGGAACATTTGACCTGTGGGATCTGTACTTTGACTTAAGTAATAAACTTGGGATGGGCGGCACGGTGGTGTAGTGGTTAGCGCTGTCGCCTCACAGCAAGAAGGTTCGGGTTCGAGCCCAGTGCATACATGTCAACCTATACGGAATGTCCATATTTTATACGGATTTGATTCAATAAACGTAGTATACGGGCGTATAAATAAAGTTATACGGATTCTTTAAAAAAACTTCAATATTTATTTAGAGCTATAATCAATTCCCACGATAATAAAAGAACGCATAACATTTACAAACGTACTGTACACCACAGACAGCCAGTAAAGAGTCTTATGAAATCGCACGTCATCTTGCGGTAGCGAGACTTCGTTCCACTTTTGATCATGCGCACACCGCATTGCGAGAATCCCGCCCATAGACATATAAACATAGACGCCGCCTTCTGCGTAGAATCATACGTCATCCTCGCCGCCATATTGGATGTGGCAAAGTGGAGATCCTTCAGCCGTCTCTGGTATAGCGTCTAGACAGTAGCCGAGAATAAAGATGCCTCATTCATGTGCTGCGTTTAACTGTACCAACAGGTTTACCGTCCAAACGAGATCACATGGGATTACCTTTCACAGGTGAGACTGGAAAAATACTTTTCATTGTATTTGGTCATTATAACGTAATTTTACGAACAGATTTTCCTGACTTTGTGGCTAATATGAAGTCTCGTGCATAATAGCCGCTCGGTGAAACCTGTCTCCAAACAACGAAGTATTTCCTTCGTAACTATGCTGATAACACTTTGTGTTTTTGTCAAACATTGGAGCTTTGTATTCATTCTGAAGGTTTATTGTTATTAATATTGAATAAAAAGTAACTGGGATATATCATTGTTAATTATCATTCAAATTTTAGGTAAATTATTTTAATTGGCATCTTATACGGATTTTATAAGGGAAATACGGATTTTGGAGGTTGGTTATACAGGTTTGATTGACCAAAGGTTGACATGTATGCCAGTGGCCGGCGAGGGCCTTTCTGTGTGGAGTTTGCATGTTCTCCCCGTGTCCGCGTGGGTTTCCTCCGGGTGCTCCGGTTTCCCCCACAGTCCAAAGACATGCAGGTTAGGTTAACTGGTGACTCTAAATTGAGCGTAGGTGTGAATGTGAGTGTGAATGGTTGTCTGTGTCTCTGTGTCAGCCCTGTGATGACCTGGCGACTTGTCCAGGGTGTACCCCGCCTCTCGCCCGTAGTCAGCTGGGATAGGCTCCAGCTTGCCTGCAACCCTGTAGAACAGGATAAAGCGGCTAGAGATAATGAGATGAGATGAGATGAGACGAGGCGCTTAATTTGGAGCAGGAATACACTACGGCCTCATGGCCAGCAGAGGGCGCGCGTGGGCTTACTGTCAGCTGATGACGTGGCCCGTTAAGGGGGGAAAAAACATGGCGGCGCCCGTAAATGAGCACAATAACAGTAATAGCATTGACGTTTGTAAGCCCAGGTTAATAAATGATAATGATCCTGATACCGAACATGCATCAGAGCACAGAAGCTGTATGGATCATGTGGGTGAAGTGGTGGAGAAAGAAATTGGTGACGATCTGAAGTCACTGAGAAAAGTCAAGGGGCTTCTTGAGAAACTGACAGCAGAGAACAAAGTGTTAGAGGAGCAGGTAAGAGCAGGGTACAGTTCTTCTGCAGCACACTTGGCATGAAACGGTTGTGTATTTGTTTTAGAAGTTTAATTATTAAGCAATAAATCAATAAAATCTGTTATTTGTGCCTTTTTCGAGTCGTCTCACAATGTATTGCTCCATACTAATATATAGTGCACTAAGTAGGGTAGGCAGCATGATTTGGAACTATTACAGTATACTAGAGCTGTCTAATATACAGGTGTTCAATCATAATATATTGGCTTAACTTACCTGTTGTCAGTGCTGAGACTATTTTGATGAATTACAGAAATATAATCTGATTATTATCTCATCTCATTATCTCTAGCCGCTTTATCCTGTTCTACAGGGTCACGGGCAAGCTGGAGCCTATCCCAGCTGACTACGGGCGAAAGGCGGGGTACACCCTGGGCAAGTCACCAGGTCATCACAGGGCTGACACATAGACACAGACAACCATTCACACTCACATTCACACCTACGGTCAATTTAGAGTCACCAGTTAACCTAACCTGCATGTCTTTGGACTGTGGGGGAAACCGGAGCACCCGGAGGAAACCCACGCGGACACGGGGAGAACATGCAAACTCCGCACAGAAAGGCCCTCGCCGGCCACGGGGCTCGAACCCGGACCTTCTTGCTGTGAGGCGACAGCGCTAACGTCACATCCATAACGGAATTTCGTCACATCCATAACGCTGACTTTTCCTTCCGAAACTCTGCATGAAATACAAAATATTTTAAACAAAAATTTTTTAATATTCACCTTGGACCCCTCTATCAAATGGATATCTCCATTTCGACATTAGGTTTACAATTTCACAGAGTTTAATAAAAATGTACAGTAACCCAAGAAAAGTGATACTTTTTCTGTCACATCCATAACGCATCTTTTATTGGCATTTTCTGGCATGCCCTAGATGTACTATGGGAATTGTTCTTGTTCTATCACTTCTCCAGTATGGTACAGCCTTAAAATATGCAACACCTGTTTAAATACTGGGAGACAATAAAACATGCACTGGGTCATTTGTTGCCATTTTGAGTTCAAGTGTCACGTCCATAACGCTGGAATTGCTCCTAACCACTACACCACCGTGCCGCCCCTGATTATTATTATTATTATTACAATACACTGAGATCCTTGCACAGTGCCAGATCACCTCCACCGAGGTTCTACTCACTCGCACTTAGCTGCAATGGTGTGGTCATGTTGCTCGCATGGGAGAAGAACAACTTCCCAAAGCCCTTTTGGAGAACTGTGCAAAGGTAAGGGTTCCAAAGGTGGACAGCGGAAACACTATAAAGACGTTCCGAAGGCCACACTCAAGCAGTACGATATAAACCCAGACACTTGGGAGAGGACTGCTCAAGATCAGAGCCAATGGCACCACCTGTGCCACACTCGCTATCCGGCCTTTGAGGTACAGAGAGGCTTGTGGAGAAGTGGCAACGTAGGCATGCTGCCCAAACCTGGAACACCCAACCTCATGCACCACCATTCACCTGCAACAAGATCTTTTCATCTCGCATCAGACTCATCAGTCATCAACGCCATCGTCACTGAAGGCTCTGAGGAGGACGTTTGTCGCAAGGAGGAGGACATTGGTCGCATGCGACGAGTCAGACCATCATTATTATTATTATTATTTAACAATCAGTTATTCATCAGTGTGTTTTATTTGACTGTGAACTATATCACACAATCATGATCTGTATGGTTATATGTAATGATAAGTTTATTATCATGCATCCATTATCTGTAACCACTTATCCTGTGCAGGGTCGCGGGCAAGCTGGAGCCTATCCCAGAGACAAACAATCGTTCACATTCACGCGTACGGTCAATTTAGAGCCACCAATTAACTTAACCTGCATGTCTTTGGACTGTGGGGAAATCGGAGCACCCGGAGGAAACCCACACAGACACGGGAGAACATGCAAACTCTACACAGAAAGGTCCCCATCGACCACTTGGCTTGAACCCAGAACCTTCTTGCTGTGAGGCGACAGTGCTAACCACTACACCACTGTGCCGCTGAGTTCATTATCAGTAACTGCTTTATCCTGGTTAGGGTAACTATACATCTGGAGCCTATCCAAGGAGCACTGGGTATGAGGGAATACACCATGGCTGGGATGCCAGTCCATTGCAGCACTCCATGCACACACACACACACACACACACGCCTATTTACACCTGGGACCATGCAGATGCAGAGAGAACATGCAAAGCACCGAACAAACAGTAGCCCAAGCTCAGGAACTATCATACAGAAAATATGAATTAAATAAATCCAAAATGGGTTAAATTTAGGATTCAAATATTATTTACAGTCCAGAGAAATACAATGAGCCAGCACTGTGTCTGGTGTACACTGACTGTAGATGTACCATCTCGTACTGAGTATCAGATCAGACTTTATATATGGCATGAATGTGTGTTATGAGAGTTGATACAATACTGATTATGCAACTTGTTACAGATCAGTCAGTATTGAATTAGTATCTCATATCGCCTGACTCTCAAGTCTCTGATATCACGATCATATAAAAAAATGGGGGGAAAAAAGTAGAAATTGTGCATCTTTAATATTAGTGGTGCTTATCTGTACATGTAGGTGATGACTGTGTCCAGCTCAGTGCCTTTGCGTGTATCAGCTGCACTCGCTGCTGCAGAGGAGTCCCGGTCCAAACTGCAGACTTTACTTCAGGGAGAAAGAGTCCTGTCCAACACCCTGCAGCAGCATCTTCAGGGAGCACAGAGCTGGGCTGATCGCCTCAGACAAACCCTGGGAGAGCTAGACACGTTGGAGAGACACATGAAGTATCTCCAGTGTTTGTCTCGGATTGAAGAGCTCAGGTAAGAGGCTAGTATGTTTCCCAGAATTAGTCTACACTTTCTTCTGCATCACAATTTCAGCTGTCTGAATTGCATAGTTACCGTATGTGATTTTTTTTTGTGTGTGTGTGTGGTCTTTATTTGTGTTTAAAACAGTGACAGCATTCAGCAGTTCCTGATGACTAACAGTGTCTGGGAGGCAATCGGTGCAGTAGGCAACATGGCCACTCTGGACATGGGTCTAAAAGAGTCAGGTTGCACACACCTCCGAGCATTCCTCAGAGAAACATTGCACTTCTGGCATAAGATCCTGAAAGACAAACTCTCAAAGTATGAATAATTTTTTAAAATATCATAATAAATGTCAAATTTGTTTTAAAGCAGAATTTATGTTAAAGATATATTCCGCTTGGAATTTTTCTCCACTTTTGGACATTTTGACTAGCCTGGCAAGCCAGACTAAATGTGAATATTTAGTCTGGCCTCGATCCGTAGACATTTCCGACGGGGGTAGGAGGAACAAACCGCTGTCTTTCAAACTGTCTCTGTGCGTATAGGCCAACGCTCTGACCAATCAGCGCAACAGTGACTGTGACGTAGTCAGAGCGACAGAAAGCAGTGGGGGAGGCCTTGAAATAATTTTTCAAAATGCGTATTAATTAATAAACAGGTTCTAGATATTAAGAAGTTTGGAGATAATGACCACAAGTTTGGAGTCTGTACCACATACTTAACATACACTCTTATTTTTTTCAAGTGTTTTTCAAGGGTTTGCTTAAACTGTTTTTGAGAGTTTTTATTTAGTGGTGTTTGGTGAAATAATTTCCCTTAAATTTAAAATAACGGGAAAATAAGAAACAATCAAAAAGTATTGTTTCAAAGCTGTTTATTAATTCTTCGTACTGCACAAACTAGCCCCATCCTTTTGGCTACGAGCGGAGCCAGCTGGTAGATCAGACTTTTGCCATAGCCGGTCGGCAAAACAGCGAAAACGTCCTTCTTGAAAAGGAATGAGCGGAGAGCCTCTTCCTGCTCATGTTTCAACGAAAACTCCAAGTCTAATTCTTCTAAAACTGATTCCAAAGCGGAGTCAAACTAGCGCTGTTCACTAGCCGTAGCCATCTTTCCTGTTGTGCTTTCTCCAGCGTCGCGCAGCCTTGTCGTCACTCCTGCAAAAGCCCGCCCAAAGAATCCAAACAAAAACCTTGCGTTGTGATTGGCGGGCACGATTTGATGCCCGGGGTGTTTTTGTTTATATGGTGCGAGGCTAGACCCACTCGCTAGGCAAAAATATTTTTGGCCGCTAGGCGGGTGGGTCTAGTTTACTAGGCTACATTTTGACCCCAGGAAATTAGAAATGTGCTTTTGTCAAATGTTCCAGGTAAACTGATATGGTATTGTTGCTGATTGTATGTGCACATATTGTGTGGCAAAACCAGTGACTTATTTCTTTATTTATTTTTAAAACTCCCCACTCACAGCCAAATCCAAAACTTGCTCACTTTTTGTTGGGGGCATGGACATGACATGCTACATTAAAAACTTTATTATACCAGGACAATAAGGTCATGTACCTCTTCATTTTCCTTAGCCTATATTAATGCACTTTACTAAATTTAAAAAAAAAAAAACGAAATGCCATGTGTTATTATATTACTTTAACTATAACTTTTAGCCTGTGCATTTTCCGGGCAGCCAAACCAAGGGATTGGGCAGCACGTTGCAGCTTTTCCTTTTCTGGTGGATGAGCTACAGTAATAACTATATAATCTGTGCACATCTGGGGTCACTACTGCAATGGTTGTGCCATTCAGTACAACATTATGGCATTTCATTTCTCAACCTGCAAAAATGTTGAGATTTATTTGATTATATAAAAATGTACCAGGCCAAGCACTGATCTTTACAGTACAAACACAACCCAAATGAACAGATTTCCGTTCAAGTTCATTTAGGGTTTCAGAAAGTTCATGACAAATCAACATCACGGTGTTGATTTAAAACCGCAAGTTGGCCTAGTGGTTAGCGTGTCCGCCTCTCAACCGGGAGATCGCAAGTTCTACTCGCGGTCGGGTCATACCAAAGACCATCATAAAAATGGTACCTACTGCCATCTGGCAAGGCATGCTGCAATACGGATGTGAGTAGGGAAGTCAAACTCTCGTGGTTACCAGAGGACAAGCCCTCCACTGTAACCCTAGCTGTATAGGCGAGAGGCCGAGGGCTATCGAAATGGAGATCGGCGCCGCACCCATACATCTTAAAGAGTTGGTTAGTACTGGGACAGGAGACTGTCTGGGAAGACCAGATTCTGGCGTGAGAGGGACTTTGACTTGACTTGACGGTGTGGATTTGTGTTTGGTTGTTATTGCTGATAAAATTTAAAAACTCCAGTCAAACCAAGTTGAACTGAACAGTGTTGCTGAGTTCCATGAGGGTACAGTCAGTTGTACTTGAGTCACTGTGTCTGTTTAACAGAACCATAACTAGAGCGCTTGTTGTGTCCAGGGCCAGTTCTTGTTTTGCATTGGATGTCCTAACTCTCTGTTTCCCTTAATTTCAGTGATTTTGAGGAGGTGCTGACGCAGCTGCACTGGCCAACAGTGTCTCCCCCGATGCAGTCTCTCACTCCGCTGGCCAACGCTCAGGAGCTCAACAGCCAATTGGAGCTGCTTGTTTCTCAGCTCATCTCCCTGCAGACATCGTATCCTCTGTACTACATGTA
The DNA here is from genome assembly GCF_027579695.1 of Neoarius graeffei. Taxonomy (NCBI): domain Eukaryota; kingdom Metazoa; phylum Chordata; class Actinopteri; order Siluriformes; family Ariidae; genus Neoarius; species Neoarius graeffei. The sequence goes on from NC_083589.1 coordinate 45,898,377, forward strand.
CACACACTCAACACACAGTCAGCATACCTATGCCACCAATTAGTCTACGGTCAGCTGTTCAGCGTTTTTGAATGTTAGCTAATTTTTAGACCAGGTGTTTTCATACTTTTGCAGCCAGGGGTTAGCCTGGCAAGCCAGACTAAATGTGAATATTTAGTCTGGCCTCGATCCGTAGACATTTCTGAAGGGTGGGGGAGGAACAAACCACTGTCTTTCAAACTGTCTCTGTGCGTATAGGCCAACGCTCTGACCAATCAGTGCAACAGTGACTGTGACGTAGTCAGAGCGCGCAGTGGGGGAGACCTTGAAATAAATAATTTTTCAAAATGCGTATTAATTAATAAACAGGTTCTAGATATTAAGAAGTTTGGAGTCTGTACCACATACTTAACATACACTCTTATTTTTTTTCAAGGGTTTGCTTAAACTGTTTGAGAGTTTTTATTTAGTGGTGTTTGGTGAAATAATTTCCCTTAAATTTAAAATAACGGGAAAATAAGAAACAATCAAAAAGTAATGTTTCAAAGCTGTTTATTAATTCTTCGTACTACACAAACTAGCCCCATCCTTTTGGCTACCAGCGGAGCCAGCTGGTAGATTAGACTTTTGCCATAGCCGGTCGGCAAAACAGCGAAAACGTCCTTCTTGAAAAGGAATGAGCGGAGAGCCTCTTCCTGCTTATGTTTCAACGAAAACTCCAAGTCTAATTCTTCTAAAACTGATTCCAAAGCGGAGTCAAACGCGCGCTGTTCACTAGCCGTAGCCATCTTTCCTGTTGTGCTTTCTCCAGCGTCGCGCAGCCTTGTCGTCACTCCTGCAAAAGCCCGGCCAAAGAATCCAAACAAAAACCTTGCGTTGTGATTGGCGGGCACGATTTGATGCCCGGGGTGTTTTTGTTTATATGGTGCGAGGCTAGACCCACTCGCTAGGCAAAAATATTTTTGGCCGCTAGGCGGGTGGGTCTAGTTTACTAGGCTAGCCAGGGGTGCCTTTAGCTATAAAAAAAAAATCCATGGTCCACAGCGTATTTTTTGTTTTACCGTAATCCAAAAATATTTGGCTCATTATTTGATGCTGTTTGGATTAAACACATTGAAGTGGCCAGACAAACATCTAATACCTTGTGGCAGTGGGGGCGTGGTCAAGCGTCGGTCTGTGACCGGAGGGTGTATGGCTAGGAGAGTGTACGTGTGTCACTGAAAAGTGCAAAAATAAAGAGTTTTTGGAACTCAGTTCTGGCCTGCCGTCCTTCTGTGCTCCACCCACCCACTCTGAAGTCTACAGTGGTGCCGAAACCCGGGAGCGGGTGGGTGGAGCACAGAAGGATGGCAGGCCAGAACGGAGTTCCAAAAACTCTTTATTTTTGCACTTTTCAGTGACACACGTACACTCTCCCAGCCACACGCATACACACGCATTAGACATCTGGTTCGGGAGAGAGCTCCCTTCCTCTGCCCTCTCTCTCCTTATATAGGGCGTGGTTGCTGGGAAGACACACAAACACAGGTTAATTCACATCAGGTGTAGTGATTCTGCCGCTTACCTTCCCTGACTCCGCCCTCCGGTCACAGACCGATGCTTGACCACGCCCCCACTGCCACATACCTTTAAAACCTCAATATAATAACTTGGATAATGGTGGGTTGTGATCTTTACCAACATAATTTTTAAAAATCCCATTCTGAGAACAGCTATCCAAGGAAATTTGACAATATGAATATATGTATCGATGAAGAAGAATGAGAAATAACTCATTTATTTTTCTTATGGAAATCAAAAGATGTACAGTATAAGTAATTGTGAAGACAAAGTAAAAACAATATTGAAATGTTCCAGACAAGGAGAAAGCGGTGTCAGTGTTATTGCCTTTAACCCATCACAGCGATGACCTTATATCAGAGAAGAAGGAGGCACCCAGTCGGCCTGGCCTGCCTCAGACCCCCCCACTCTCACTTCCTGTTCAGATCATGCTGCAGCCTCTCAGTAAGCGGTTTAGGTATCACTTCACTGGGAACCGGCAGACCAACTCGCTAAGCAAGGTGAGAATATGTACTCCTTTAAAACCTATGGTATGAATGTATAGTGGGACTGGACATCTCATCTTATCTCATTATCTCTAGCCGCTTTATCCTGTTCTACAGGGTCGCAGGCAAGCTGGAGCCTATCCCAGCTGACTACGGGCGAAAGGCGGGGTACACCCTGGACAAGTCGCCAGGTCATCACAGGGCTGGGACTGGACATGTGTTATGATATTGAATGTATTTAAAGTCTTATCATGTAAAACAGAATTTTTTCTAATAATTTACAGAGACTTTAAAATGAACTCGGTTTGTGATGTTAGGACAAGAGCGTCAGGGCTTCGAATAGAACGCATTTGATGTACGAATTATTAAAGGATGATCTGGTACCTGCAGAATCTGTGTACAAAGCTGAATAGTCAGTCTGAGATAACGTCATGGAAAAGTATGTATCAGGATTTGTATTTTAAAAAAAGAAGTCCTGAATTTTGAACATCCCACAGAGAAACATTTAAAGCTAGACTGCCTTTCAGATTTTTCAAGTGTAGGTCATAAAAAGAATTTTCCCTGACACCCAGTTATTTTTATTGAGTGGACCAAAAGCTACTGAATTCGAATCACAGACTTCCAATTTCATTAGTTTTTTTTAATAGAACAATTAATAAATTTAGGGCCACGTGACCCTAAATTCTCCGTTATTTTTTTCCTGCTTCACCATGATCCAGTTCAAGATACTACATCATGCATCGCATGGTGAGCTTTCCCCATTTGCACAAGGCATTGTGGGATACACATTTGAAACAGGACAGAACAATGGAGGATGCGAATGAAACGTGAAAGACCGACTACAGTAACGGAAAGCGAGAAGAAAAGACGTTATGTTGCGAAGGAAAGGAAACGCAGGACCAAACAAATAAATATCGGCGGTCAGCGAGCACCTCGGTGTGATCAGCTGTTCGTTTAGCAACAGAATGATGTAACTGTCAGTGCACGGTCAAAGTTAAACCTGTAGATGGCAGTAATGCAACACTGGATGCCAGCTGCCGTAAAACCCAAAAGAAGAAGAAGGTAAACCTGCGCATGTGCACACAGGCTTCCTCTGTCTGCTTGACTGCGCGAAGCAAGTGATTTCATGCACATTATTTGCTAGGGAGTCTCCTCAAATTAAATAATTTCCCAGCCACAGAATGGCCTGTTTTTTGAGACATTACAGAAATAAACAAATAATGACCAAATTTCAGAGGGAACTAAATTTCACCAATTTTATGAAATCGAAAGGCCGTCTAGTTTTAAATCCATTATTATTACATTGAAAGAATTTGGCACAAACACAAGCTCTGTTTAGAGCAGGCCAATGACCAAAAATCAGTGACTGGGTAAAGAGGGGGATTATTCAGAGTCGGAACAAAGAGCTAAATCATGGTTGTAATAGTAATATATTTTAACAGATTGTCTACTGGTTTATAAAGCGCTGAGAATACTACAGTGCAACTTCTAGCTATAGTTCTAATTTGTACATTATGGCTTTCTTTACGGCACGGTGGTGTAGTGGTTAGCGCTGTCGCCTCACAGCAAGAAGGTCCGGGTTCGAGCCCCGTGGCCGGCGAGGGCCTTTCTGCGTGGAGTTTGCATGTTCTCCCCGTGTCCGCGTGGGTTTCCTCCGGGTGCTCCGGTTTCCCCCACAGTCCAAAGACATGCAGGTTAGGTTAACTGGTGACTCTAAATTGACCGTAGGTGTGAATGTGAGTGTGAATGGTTGTCTGTGTCTATGTGTCAGCCCTGTGATGACCTGGCGACTTGTCCAGGGTGTACCCCGCCTTTCGCCCGTAGTCAGCTGGGATAGGCTCCAGCTTGCCTGCGACCATGTAGAAGGATAAAGCGGCTACAGATAATGAGATGAGATGGCTTTCTTTATAATGTTAAAGATGTAGGCCTTTACAAGCTTAAAAATAAAGCAGTTTATTATTATAGATACACTACCGTTCAAAAGTTTGGGGTCACCCAGACAATTTTGTGTTTTCCATGAAAAGTCACACTTTTATTTACCATCATAAGTTGTAAAATGAATAGAAAATATAGTCAAGACATTTTTCTGGCCATTTTGAGCATTTAATCGACCCCACAAATGTGATGCTCCAGAAACTCAATCTGCTCAAAGGAAGGTCAGTTTTGTAGCTTCTCTAAAGAGCTAAACTGTTTTCAGCTGTGCTAACATGATTGTACAAGGGTTTTCTAATCATCCATTAGCCTTCTGAGGCAATGAGCAAACACATTGTACCATTAGAACACTGGAGTGAGAGTTGCTGGAAATGGGCCTCTATACACCTATGGAGATATTGCACCAAAAACCAGACATTTGCAGCTAGAATAGTCATTTACCACATTAGCAATGTATAGAGTGGATTTCTGATTAGTTTAAAGTGATCTTCATTGAAAAGAACAGTGCTTTTCTTTCAAAAATAAGGACATTTCAAAGTGACCCCCAAACTTTTGAACGGTAGTGTATATTTTTTAATTATGGTGTACAGTGCTGTCCACAATTATTAGCACCCCTTGTAAAGATTAGTAAAAAGGGTTGGGGGAAAAATCCACAGTTTGGTCAAGTCACTTCCTTTCTCTTCATCATTCAGAGGATTTGGCCTCTGTGTCACCTCATGTTTGTTCTCCAGTTAATCAAGAAATCATGGATTATAGCTTGAAAGTTCGTATACACTCCAGTCAAGTCAAAAATGTACAATTTTAATGGGAAACATCCTTCAGTTACATTGTGTTCACTATAATTTCCAGGGGTGCCAATAAGAGTGGCACATATGTTTTTGTTGAAAATAATTATTTCTTGATAAGGGAGTTGTTTTTCTGTGAATAAATTTATTTCAATTAAAGATTGGATTTTTCTCAGTGTGAGATGAAGCTACTTTACGAAAAGGTGGCTTTTATTCTAACCCTTTTTACGAATCTTACCGTAACAAGGGGTGCCAATAATTGTAGAGGGCACTGTAAATTACACACGGAGAGATAAAGTAAGCACAATCTGAGTCACCTTATGTCCCCTGGTATTAGCCGCATTACCTGGATTGAAAATCGTTATACTTTTGCTCTGATAAAGAAAAGGAAAGACAAACATGGTGTGATAAAATATTAACTGTAGTCCTCTGTCCCCTTATAGCCAGAGTGGTATCTGACCCAGGTCCTCATGTGGATGGGCTACAATTCCAGCTTCATGGAGGAGAAGATTCAGCCCATTTTTGACCGTGCCGCTGCCAAAGTCAATGCAAAAGTAAGAAAGATTAGATTAGATTAGATTCAACTTTGTCATTACTCAGTATAAATACAGGGTAACGAAATGCAGTTAGCATCTAATCAGAAGTGCAAATAGCAGAAATGCAGTATAATACAAATAAATACAGTATGTGCAGATAAGCAATATGTATAGATGAATGCAGCTATGTACAGCTAGTGCAAATGAGACGGTTATAGTGAGTAGAGAATGTACAGATAAATAAATAAATAGGATGTTCAGTAGTTCTGTGCAGTATATGTACGGTAGTTAAGGGAGAAGTAACTACAGGTAGGGCTATAAAAAAGGGTGGTTATAATTATAATTATCCTTTAAAGCTGTATACAGAAGTAGCTAACTTGCTATGCAGATGTCTTGTGAATATAAAAGAATAAGAGTTGAATAGGCATACAGAATATACACATATACATCTGTGCAGTATATGTACAAAAGTTATGGGAGAAGTATGTACAGGTAGGGCTATAAAAAAGGGGTGGTTATAATTATCCTTAAGGCTATATACTGAAGAATTAACTTGCAATACAGATGTCTAGTGAATATACAAACAATAGAAGTTAAATAGGTATTCAGAATATACACACACACATACATACATACATACATACATACATACATATATACACCTATACATGCACACCTAAACTCAAGTGTGGATGTAAGCATATACATATATACACACATATGCAAGACTGGCTGTGTAAATAGATCCAACAGTAGAGAATATGTACAGCTATGGAACCAGATGTGCAGTTAAAAATCAAATACGTTATGTCTCACTCACCAGCATGGTACCCTGTGAGGGTCAGATACATGTGTAGTCCTGCCTGTGTTCATTAGGTCGAGCTGTGCAGAGGGCTTCTAACTCTGGCACATGAGAAACTGGCCCATGATGCCCCAAGGCTGCTCTATGATGACACTCTCTTCTGCCACCTGGTGGATGAAGTGCTGCAGTTTGAGAAGGAGCTGCGCTCTACACATGCCTACCCCAGCACCTACCCTGGAGCCCTGCACATACTGCTGGAGGAGAACGTGTTTCAGAAGTGGCTCAGTGTGGAGAGAAAGAGTGAGTCCTCGGAAAGCCAGGCTTAATTGTACTGGAGTAATTGGAGTATAAAAAAAAAAAAAAAGAGTAACTGAACGTGTGTTGGTATTTAGTGGCACTGGAGAAGGTGGACGCCATGTTGTCTACAGAGGGGGCCTGGAGCTCTCAGTACAAAGACATCACTGATATGGATGAACTGAAAGCACCAGACTGTGCAGAGACCTTTATGACTTTACTGCTGGTCATCACAGGTACAAGCCATTTATTTTTATTTACGTTATTGTGTTAAATATTATTGTTGTATTTAGGACAGCACGGTGGTGTAGTGGTTAGCACGGTCGCCTCACAGCAAGAAGGTTCTGGGTTCGAGCCCAGCGGCCGGCGAGGGCTTTTCTGTGTGGAGTTTGCATGTTCTCCCCGTGTCTGTGTGGATTTCCTCCGGGTGCTCTGGTTTCCCACATGCAGTTAGGTTAATATGGGACAGCCTTGAGCGAGGCACCTAACTCTCAACTGCTCCCTGGGCGCTGTTAGCATGGCTGCCCACTGCTCTAGGTATGTGTGTATGCTCATTGCTCACGTGTGTGTGTGTTCACTGCTTCAGATGGGTTAAATGCAGAGAGGAATTTCACAAGTGTGTGGTGAATAAAATTGTTGTTGTTCTAAAACCTCAAATAACAATTTATTCTGGTTTTAGGATGCTTTATCATTGAGGAATAAATTAAAATACACGTTAGTGCACCTTTGATTACAGTTTTCTGCCATGCAGAAATAAAGGCCCCTTCCAAAAAAATTCTGCGTAGAACCTTTCTAATAGGTAAATCCAGTATCGTAGGGTTCTACGCAGAACTGTTAAGTATAGCCATGAAACAAACTAAAGAATACTTTGTACTAGTTGGAGCCTTTTTCTAACACGATGCTGTTTTCCTCATGCTATGTATTAATTGTTTATTAAATAATTTATCTTTTATGTCGTGCATGCTTTTATTTGGCTATGTAAAGCACACTAAAGTATCTCTGTGTATCAAATAATACACAAACCTCATCTTGCCTTGTACAGTAGCACAAAATAATCTGAAGTGATATTAATGCCACTGCTTTAATTCTCATGCGTATACTATTTTATTTTTTGTGCTGCCTACACTTAATCTCTAAACCAAGCACACGTTCATTCATCTTCAGTAACTGTGGTCAGGACCTGGAGTACTGGAAGTGGGAATTCACCCTGGATGGGATGCTTGTCCATATAGGGGTATATTGTTTTTTATTCTATGCACATTCACTGGATATGAGCAGTTGCGTGCTCTGATTGGCTACTCTATTACGAGGCTATCAGCTCATAATACCGTGAATAGAGAGAAACAAAATGGCGGAGCGTGTTGCTGAACTAACCGAGGATGAAATAAAAACTCGCAAACAAAGCACCAGAAAGTACAAAAAAAGCAACAAAATATGGAATAAAAGTATTTGATGGTAAGAACGTATATTTTATTGGTTTTGTTTTTCAAGAATTATTATTATAGCATTTTTCACAAGTTGCTCCTGTTATTTCGCTGGCTTGTTTACATTCTATGCAGAAGTGATTTTGTCAGACGTGTTGTATAAAGTTTTTATTTATCGAATTTGCAAAAAATAAAAATGCTCTGTTTCTCAAAATCCAGTGAATGTGGATAGAATAAAACAGTTATTCCACTCAGTCTCGTCGTACATGGCTTTATAGCCAACTCGGTGCTACGCACTTCATCGGCTATCAGCTCATGTACGACTCGATTTCGTGGAATAACTATTTAATATAGCTTTAGCCTATGGGCATGTTTTTGGGAGGCCGGATAAAACTGGAGAACCCAGAGGAAACCCATGCAGATGCGGAGAACATGCAAAACTCTGCACTGACAGAAACCTGAGCTCAGGATCTACCTGGGGACCCTGAAGCTGTGAGGCAGCAACACTACCAGCCCTGCCATCATGACACCCTAAAACAAGAAATATATATATATATATATATATATATATATATATATATATATATATATATATATATATATATATAACTTTAAACATAAATATTGCTTTAAGGGCTATTAATCAAATAGTCTAGGTACCTGTATGTCTGTCTCATTATCTGTTCCTGTTTCATCATTAGGTTCTCACGCACACCCCACCTTTCTCCATTTTGGAAATGATACTGATATTTTAGTGGATTGGATCAGGAAACTCTGATCCAAGCTTGTCATGCCAGAATCAGTACATCAGTTTCTCTAACTCCTATGCATCTGTCTTTTTCAGATCGATATCGTTCCTTGCCATGCCCTCGAGCTCAGCTCAGCTTTCTGGCACTACAAAGAGAACTGGTCGATGATTTCCGCATCCGTCTCACTCAAGTGATGAAGGAAGAGTCCCGACAGCCATTGGGTGCCCGTTATTGTGCCATCCTGAATGCTGCCAACTATATATCTACAGTTCTGAGCGATTGGGCTGACAATGTGGTTAGTGTTTCTCATACCCGTTTTTGAAAAACGGAAAAAGACTCTGTAATGGAATAAGAAATTGGAATGTAAAATGGTTTAATTTCTGTTGCTTTCTCAGTTCTTCCTGCAGTTGCAGCAGGCAGCCGTGTCGGTCGGAGATGAGGTGCTGGGGCCTCTCGGGGCCACGGAGAGTGGGCGCCTGGCCTCCCTGGAGGGCTCCCTGTTTGAAGGGTTGCTTGCACTACTTGAGAGACTGAGAGGAGACATGTTAGGCCGTCTGCTGGATGCAGTTATGAGAGATGTGAAGGAGAAAGCCCAGCCTTATTGCAGGGACAGGTACTGTACAGCATACAGCTAGAACATGAGCAGAGGGGCTTTGGCTGAATATGAATAAATTATGTAATAAATAATCATTGAAAACCAAATCACATGTAGTGACCATTAAAACCATTTTGCACTGCGCTGCCCCCATTTACTACAAAAAGTATTATTAATATTCACTGAAACTCTTTCTTTCTTTCATAATGCTGATTCAGTTTTGTTGTGTTGTCACACCTTAGATTTGATTGTGAAATGTGAATGATTGACTAACTTGTTTGTATTACTATTGAGAGATCATCGCTATATCTAACTGTGGAGGCCTGAGAGTGCACAAAGTGATGACTGCCAAGTCTCTATATATAAATATCGAGCAGATATCCCAAGATGTATCGTGTGTGTGTGTGTTGCAGGTGGATTTCTTTGCCGTCGCAGTGTGACCAGGCTACCATGTCACTGTCCAGCTCTGCATGTCCCATGCTGCTGTGCCTGACTGATCACCTGTTCCAGCTGCAGCAGCTGCTATGCCTGCCTCTGTTCCAGATGTTCTGGCAGGGCCTGGCTGAAAGGCTTGACCTCTTCCTCTATCAGGATGTCAGTTTCACTCTGCAGCATCTCAGAATCTATATCAGCATGCTTTTTACGAACAGTTTAATGGCATAGGTCTGATTTATCTCGCATGCAAAAATTACAAATTTGGCCCCTGTTAGAGTCTGGGGCTTGTGACCAGTAGCACTCTGATAAAGAGGAGAAAGTGATTCTGGCTTTAGGATCATTTGGGGATGGCGACGACAGCTTTTTTTTTAACTCTGTGTACTTTTGGTTTTTTTTTTTCTCTCCAATAACTGTATCATAAAGTGTCAGAACGAATTAATTACGTTATGAAATTATTTAATTCAGGAAGTGTGTGTGTGTGTGGTCTAGGCGTGTGGTTTGCTGAAGTAGCAGCTATAAGCTTCCCTTGCTTCCCAGCAACGTCTGACATGCCGGCAATACAAAAGACACCTGAAAATTATGGGTTTCTGCTCCTGCTATGGTTTTCCTGCTACGGGCAGTGGAGCAGAACTTTAAAGACACACATTTGTTTCTAATAGAGTCTACTTTCACTTCAAACTCATGAGCACAAAGAGGCTTTGAGTTCTGCGTTGTCTTTCCCAGTAAAATGGAAGAGCTGCCGGTTATTAAGGAGTGGTCACACCACACTTTTACTTCGCTGTATACTTACTGTTGCCCGGCACATATCTGAACAGCACTTAGCCATTTTGTCCTCTGACATCAACTAGAATTTCTGTAATAATAATCTGGGGTTTTTTTCCCTCTCTGTCTCTCTGCTTGCAAGGTTTTTCTTGTTAGCAATACTGGTACCTCTGCTATATCAGCCTTATAACTGAACTAAAGAAAACTTTCAAATACCAGCCATATCTTAGAATTTGGAGTAAAAGGAAATTGTGTAAATTTCATGCTTGGCCAAGCTATTCCTCAAAACCTTCTGATGTAAAATATACTTAAGAATTTCTCATCTCATCTCATTATCTGTAGCCGCTTTATCCTGTTCTACAGGGTTGCAGGCAAGCTGGAGCCTATCCCAGCTGACTACGGGCGAAAGGCGGGGTACACCCTGGACAAGTCGCCAGGTCATCACAGGGCTGACACATAGACACAGACAACCATTCACACTCACATTCACACCTACGGTCAATTTAGAGTCACCAGTTAACCTAACCTGCATGTCTTTGGACTGTGGGGGAAACCAGAGCACCCGGAGGAAACCCACGCGGACACGGGGAGAACATGCAAACTCCACACAGAAAGGCCCTCGCCGGCCACGGGGCTTGAACCCGGACCTTCTTGCTGTGAGGCGACAGTGCTAACCACTACACCACCGTGCCGCCCACTACTTAAGAATTTATTTTATTTTTATTTTTTTGTCAAACTCTGACGCTGGAGGGCCTTGTGCATTGTATACCGTAGCAAAATAGTGCAGAAACTGTTATTTCCTCTTAAGAGTATACTTGTTTCTCTGTTCATAGGTGATCCTGTACAACCACTTCAATGAAGGTGGTGCTACACAGCTCCAGTTTGACATGACGAGAAATTTGTTTCCATTATTTGGACACTACTGCAAGAGACCTGAGAACTTCTTCAAACAGTGAGTGTGGCGTAACATGTAGGGGGGAATCACATTCTCTTTAATGAGAAGGAATGAGCACAGCGTTTTCAGAGTGCCTTTATAATTCAGGCAAAGAAGCCAATTTATTTAGTTATGTTTAAAATGTCAGTGGTCCAGTTTAGTTTGTATTAAAATAAACAAAGCCAGCTGTTTTACTGAAGACTCCTTACAAAAATAATCTCTTGCTGCCAGCGTGAAGGAGGCCTGCATCATCCTGAACCTGAAGGTCGGACCAGCTCTGTTGCTGTGTGACGTGCTGAAGCAGGAGGAGGAACCAGAAGAGGGAGAGGCTGCTCTGAGACCCCAGCAGCCCACGCCTGAGTCAGCTCTGAATGAGTTGGGAGTGTATAAACTGGCCCCAAGTGATGCACAGATCCTCCTGAATCTGCGCTCTGCCTGGCTTAACCACTGAGGGATGAATTCTGACTAAATCAGCATCACTGACCCGTCAGCGCTAAGACACACATCTGGGTAAACATCTTTCTTACATGCACTCTACTTCTGACGGTGCAGAATTCACATAAACTACAGTATGAAATGAAGCAGTTCTAATATGAATGGGGTGGCGCAGTGTTTGACAGAATGCTCCACCTTGATTGCATCTTTCCACCCAGTCTAATTATTAAAAAACTGGATATTTTGAGATTGCTGTTTTAAGCAATCCAAATAACCTGTAATCTGTATAGCTGTGTAATCAGAGTGTCTTTTGAAACGCTAATAAATTCAGTTGTTGTGAACAACTTCCTGTTTATTTGGCATTAGAAGCAGAACATTAAATTTCAGGGTATATTATGTGAGATTATTTTTAAAAGGAATACTCCAGAATTTTTTAAATGATATAAATGGTGGGCGGCACAGTGGTGTAGTGGTTAGCGCTGTCGCCTCACAGCAAGAAGGTCCTGGGTTCGAGCCCCGGGGCTGGCGAGGGCCTTTCTGTGCGGAGTTTGCATGTTCTCCCCGTGTCCGCGTGGGTTTCCTCTGGGTGCTCCGGTTTCCCCCACAGTCCAAAGACATGCAGGTTAGGTTAACTGGTGACTCTAAATTGACCGTAGGTGTGAATGTGAGTGTGAATGGTTGTGTCTATGTGTCAGCCCTGTGATGACCTGGCGACTTGTCCAGGGTGTACCCCGCCTTTCGCCCATAGTCAGCTGGGATAGGCTCCAGCTTGCCTGCAACCCTGTAGAAGGATAAAGCGGCTACAGATAATGAGATGAGATGAGATATAAATGGTGACCACATACAAAAATTTTGATGCCCCCCCCAGTGTAGGGAAATGTATTGAATATCTCTGATAAATCACACACATGCTACTGATCCAGTCGATGGAGACAGGGTTCCTACGCGTTTTCCATTTCAGAATTCTATACTTTTTCCATACTCAAATTCCCAGACTCCACAGTCCATTTTTCAGACCATATTTGACACCAGAGAACAAATAGCTAGATGTTTATTATTTGAATAAATGATTTTAAAAGCCAACTGTTAATATGTATGTTACATTGTGAGTATGTAAGCTAGTATGTTGTCAAATAATTGCCAGGAGTAAGCAAGTAATTGCTGATGATGTATTCTTTCACAGGGCCCAAAATTTCTAGCGGCTCCCTGTGGCATGGTACTGTCGCTCATACAGATCTATTAAAACCAAACCCAGACAAGTTTAATGCACAGCATTTTATTCAAGCTGCAATGTTAAAATAATGCAGTGTTCTTCTGTTTTTGCCGTGTAAATTTGAAATTTGAACATAGAACCGGGAATAAAATGTAAAATCGTTGGTCACAGAAAGTTTGGAACACTCCCCCTTTGTCTTTTTAGGTCTGTCCTTCTGTCAGAAGCATATACACACACCATCACTCAAGTACACACACACACGTACGTCAACCCTCAGAGAATTAAAAGTGGTAGGTCAGACTGTGGGATGCAGTTGTGTCCTTTTAGGGGGGGTCTGGGGGCATGCTCTCTCTGAAATTTTTGAGGAAGAAAAAAAAACTGTAAAATGGTGCATTCTGGGCGGCACGGTGGTGTAGTGGTTAGCGCTGTCGCCTCACAGCAAGAAGGTCCGGGTTCGAGCCCCGGGGCCGGCGAGGGCCTTTCTGTGTGGAGTTTGCATGTTCTCCCCGTGTCCGCGTGGGTTTCCTCCAGGTGCTCCGGTTTCCCCCACAGTCCAAAGACATGCAGGTTAGGTTAACTGGTGACTCTAAACTGACCGTAGGTGTGAATGTGAGTGTGTAAATGGTTGTCTGTGTCTATGTGTCAGCCCTGTGATGACCTGGCGACTTGTCCAGGGTGTACCCCGCCTTTCGCCCGTAGTCAGCTGAGATAGGCTCCAGCTTGCCTGCGACCCTGTAGAAGGATAAAGCGGCTAGAGATAATGAGATGAGATGAGATGGTGCATTCTCCTGCATTCCGAGTGCCATATTTGAAGAAAATTGATTGATTGGGAAGTCAGACTAACATACTTTACAAAATGCTTCTCACTGTGATGCTTTGATGCTGGATGATCCAACATCCAAGTTGCCTTGAACTTGTCGTAGCAGATCCCTTTTCTTTGGATAATTCATTATTCATGATCACCGAAGTGTTTTTTTTCTTTTTTTTTTTTTCTTCAACAAACACTGGCACAGTTTGTTGTAATATGTGACCTCATTGCCAATTGGCTAGAACCATAACGAGAACCAACAGAATGGCACAATAGAGCGATACGATTTAGATTCAACAGCCATTATCGCACCGTTCCATTGGCTCTCGGCTTCACTTAATATAACTGTTTGATGCTATATACTTATATCCCATGTGCTGAAAACAGCTGAAGCGAGATCAGAAGAGCAAATTCAGTAGTGTTCACAGATTATTTTGTAATGCGGTAGTTTTTAGAACTAAAAGCAGTCGATGATATTCACTGGTCAAAATCGGTAGACTACTGCGTGAATCTGTAGAGTTGGCAAGTATGTAAGCAATGGAAACACAGAGGAAGCCAGTTGCATCCTGCTGCAAAGACTGGTGGAGTGACAGAGACATCCATACACACATGTTCAAGTATGAAAATAAAGCATGGTCATAAGATAGATATCAGGATAAGAAGTCTTGTGCGAGTGCACCACACACAAATAAGTAAGGGCAACTGTGTTCTCACACACATCTGTTCTAACCCACACACACACACACACACGCACACACACACACAGAGCGAGAGAGAAAGCAAATGCATTGTCATGCAGATATACGCTTGTGTTCAAAATAATAGCAGTCCAACACGACTAACCAGATCAATCACTGGTTTTGGTGGAAATTATATTACTACATGGCAAATAATTTACCAGTAGGTGTAGTAGAGTCATAGAAAACCAACAGACCCAACATTCATGATATGCATGCTCCTGAGTCTGTGTAATCGAATAATTAAGTGAAAGGGACGTGTTCAAAATAATAGCAGTGTGGAGTTTAATTAGTGAGATCATTCATTCTGTGAAAAAACAGATGTCAGTCAGGTGGCCCTAATTTAAGGATGAAGCCAGCACATGTTGTACATCCATTTCTCTCTGAAAACCTGAGAAACATGGGTCATTCCAGACATTGTTCAGAAGAACAGCGTGCTTTGATTAAAACGTTGATTGGAGAGGTAAACCGTATACTGTAAAGAAGTGCAGAAAATGATGGGTTGCTCAGCTAAAATGATCTCCAGTGCTTTAAAATGGACAGCAAAGCCAGAGAGACGTGGAAGAAAACAGAAGACTACCATTCGAATGGATCGAAGAATAGCCAGAATGGCAAAGACTCAGCCAATGATCAGCTCCAGGGTGATCAAAGACGGTCTGAAGTTACCTGTGAGTACTGTGACAATTAGAAGATGCCTGTGTGAAGCTAATCTATCGGCAAGAAGCCCCCGCAAAGTTCCAGTGTTTAAAAAAAAAAAAAAGACGTGCTGAAGAGGATACAATTTGCCAAAGAACACATCGATTGGCCTAAAGAGAAATGGAAAAACATTTTGTGGACTGATGAAAGTAAAATTGTTCTTTTTGGGTCCAAGAGCCACAGACAGTTTTTCAGACGACCCCCAAACACTGAATTCAAGCCACAGTACACTCTGAAGACAGTGAAGCATGGTGGTGCAAGCATCATGATATGGGAATGTTTCTCTTACTATGGTGTTGGGCCCATTTATCGCATACCAGGGATCATGGATCAGTTTGCATATATCAAAATACTTGAAGAGGTCATGTTGCCTTATGCTGAAGAGGAAATGCCCTTGAAATGGGTGTTTCAACAAGACAACGACCCCAAACACACCAGTAAGCGAGCAGCATCAGGGTTCAAGACCAACAAAATGAAAGTTATGGAGTGGCCAGCCCAATCCCCGGACCTTAATCCGATAGAAAAGTTGTGGGGTGATATCAAAAATGCTGTTTCTGAGGCAAAACCAAGAAATGCAGAGGAATTGTGGAATGTTGTCAAATCATCCTGGGCTGGAATACCTGTTCACAGGTGCCAGAAGTTCTCAGAAACCGTTGTTATACAACTAAATATTAGTTTAGTGCTTCACAGGAATACTAAATCCTTAAGATTTTTTTCAGTTTATACAGTAAATATTTGGAGTTTGTAATGAAAAATGCAGACACTGCTATTTTTTTGAACAGCCCAATGTTCATTTTTCTTCATTTTCTGTAAAGTAATTAAAATATTGATACATTTTTCTTCATGTTTTGATGTAGAATATAATGTGCATTGTTCCCAATGCATGGAAATAAAAACTATTATAAGGATTTTGAGCTTTACTCACGTTTTTAAACACACTGCTATTATTTTGAACACAACTGTACAAATACACAGAGACACACACGATATTTGCTATGGTTCACACCTGGGGGTGGCCCCACAACACCAGCAAAACTTGCCAGCAATCAGAAAACTTGCAATTACCCATTTGTATTGTTGCAATGTGCGTTTTTTGTTTTTTTGCTAACGTCAGATCGTTCACTGATGACAGATGCTACAGAAATCACCTCAGACGTACCATACCTCAGACGTATCATACCTCAGACATGTCTTGCCTCGCTTAAATTCAATGACCTCAAACTCACACTGGTTTGAACATTTTGGCTTAATTTTATATTAAAAAAACAAAGTAGGGGCAGTAGTCTGGAAACAGAAGTATTTTTCCATACTTTATTTTCCTTTTTCCATACTTATCCAGACCTGGAAATGACTAAAGTCAAAGTCCATACTTTTCCATACTGCGTAGCAACCATGTGGAGATTAGTTTGAAAAACACTGGAGTATTCCTTTAAGACAGCTGCCTCTTTGGTGTTTTTGAGATGTTGTAGTCAGTTAAGAAGAGAGAAAAGCCAGCCGATAAGTGCTCTGTCCTCCAAAGTAGCTCCTGATGCAGGGTTAAAGCAGCGCTCGAGGTCACACAAGATCTGAGCACTTGGTTCAAAAGGTACCTGCCAAACACACAAAGACGCTTGTCAGGGCAAAGGCACACACTGCTGAGTCCAGTAACATGTGAGGTTCTCTGGTAGTACAGTATGTAGAAGATCCTGATGCTGCCTACCTTTGGTATAGGATTTGCTTTTAAATCAGGCTTCAGCAGATTTCTTATCTCAGTACAGATATTCCTGGTTTTCTCCAGCAGCATCTTGTAACAGAAACAACCACAAGCATGTTACTGACTGCAAACAAAAAGGGGCTGTCACACTTTAGTCTGATGCATTTTCCCATATTTGGCTAAGGAAGTGTTCTGTATTTTAACACTGGAGTCAGCTGGTACGAGTTATTCCTCCAAAATGTTCCAAAGAACAACAGTCATGAGCCAATCAACACATGAATCTTGAATAAAAGTTGTGTAGGTGTTTTAAAAGCTGATATTAACTAATGCCATCTGGAGGCCTCACCCACTTCCTCCATCTCACATTTGAGTTCATTAATGTGAAATTAAAGTGTGTGTTTGACTTAGACAATTAGTTAATCAGTTAACCGTATATGTCTCATCTCATCTCGTTATCTGTAGCTGCTTTATCCTGTTCTACAGGGTCGCAGGCAAGCTGGAGCCTATCCCATTACGGGTGAGAGGCGGGGTACACCCTGGACAAGTCACCAGGTCATCACAGGGCTGACACATAGACACAGACAACCATTCACACTCACATTCACACCTACGGTCAATTTAGAGTCACCAGTTAACCTAACCTGCATGTCTTTGGACTGTGGGGGAAACCAGAGCACCCGGAGGAAACCTACGCGGACACGGGGAGAACATGCAAACTCCGCACAGAAAGGCCCTCGCCGGCCACGGGGCTCGAACCCGGACCTTCTTGCTGTGAGGCGACAGCGCTAACCACTACACCACCATGCCGCCCTACTGCATATGTTAGGTGTCAAAATTTCAGGCAAAAGAACATAAGGGCAAAAACTGACCAAAAAAAATAAGATTAAACAGTGGAGAATGTCAGCCATTTCTTGGTTTCGACAACAAACGCAAGTAATTTGTGAAAGGAATATATCAAATGTGTTCTGTATGTTTTTGGGGCTGGTAGGTCTGTGACCGTTTAAGCCAGGTTTCTTAAATCTTATCCACAAATCAGATCTGTGTGCAGGTTTCCACACAAGGCAAGGAGAAGCCATACATGGTTCCTATTTGAATAGGAAGAATGGTGTGGTAAATGTGCTTATTAAGAACATATTGCATGGCTGGAATGAGGTTATTTACCTGTTGCTGTGTGCTGGCTTTAACAGGGGTCCTGCTCCCATGCTCACTCTCCTTTATAGAGCTGCCAGAAGTGGTCATGCTGGGTGCAGAAGATGCAAAAACATTCAAATCCACCTCAGCCTTCACACACGCTGAGATAAGCTGGCCATGGAGAGCTTTCAAACTGCAAGTGGGGAAAGAGAGCATGGGAAAGTAGACAATACTATAATACTGAAAACTTGGAATGGATGGTTTTAAAGGGATAGTTCGGGATTTTTGACATGAATCTGTATGGCATCCCCATCAATAGTGTCGTGCAAACACACTGACTTACCCCTGACAGCATCCTGTGAGTCCAGTTCTTGTCCAGTTTTGGTCCAGACGAAAGTAGTCCGGCAAGTTTGTTGGGGTCACGAAAGTAAAACGTTTTTCGTCTCAAAACAGTATGTGTTCAAAAGTGATATATTTGCATCACAAAACTGTTGCCAAATAAAAAGTCAGACCTCGAAATCGCTTGGCACTATTTTCTCTCCCGCGGTATCACTGCGCGCTGTCATGTTGACATCTGCGCAGGAATCAACACCTTTCCCATTGTTTGGCAGTGATTAGGAGTTCAGATCAGCGGCGCTAACAAGCTAATTTGAGAGCAAGAACAGCGACAAATTTATCACCTTCTATAACCTATACAATAATATATTTGTGAAAATGGTGCGCACTTGCGACTATCCAGGCTGTAGCAACAAAGATGTGGCTGAATCTCCGCACACATTTCACCGTCGTAGTCAGACCTGTTGTCGCTAACTTTGCTAGCAGTAAACAATGTAGTGATGTGTCGATCGCGAACGATCCGGTTCAAAGAGCCGGCTCTTTGAAGTGAACGACGGGAGCCGGCTCTTCGGTGGGAGCAGAGTTGGGGAGCCGAATTAGTTTTTTGTCCTTGGGTGCCTCAGAGAGAGAGAGAGAGAGAGAGACAGACAGAGTTCAGCTCAGCTGAAGGATGATTGTCTATTTGACAACCATGATCATTGTTTTGTTGCCGTGAATTCCTAAAGCTCATGATATAAATTGTCGCTCATAAATTGACAGGTTCAGTCGGCAACCGCCTTGGCACGGCCAGATTAATCTGCGGTATACAACGAGACAGCAGTCATTATAACAGGAGCAGCGGCTTCTCATTACTGGTGGAGCAGAGTGCGGCACTTTTTTCTCTTTTTACATGCGCTCAAGGTGCCACATATTTTGTTGCACATTGTTCTGTGTTTGTTAAAATAATTTCCAACTTTGCTTCATAGTTTCTTAGGCCTGATTTATACTTCATAATTTATTTTGTGGCATTTTGTTCAAGGTCGAGTGTGAAATAAAGCCATAAAGGATAAACAGTTGATGTCTTCTGTGTATTTTATATTGGTAATATAACACAGTTTTGCATTATGTTTGTGAAAAAATTATTTATTAATTGGTAAGTAAGTTTTATTTCTATAGCTAGAACATTGTTACACTGCTATACTTTACAAAGCTTTACAATGGCTACAAAAACTAAAAAATAAAATGGAAAACATCCTATTGATAAAATATAAAAATATAATTAATTAACTAGTTAATTGCAGCAATTAAATCAAAAATAAAATCTCAGGAGCCGTTTGGGAGCCGAAAGAGCCGGCTCCTTATAGTAAGAAGAGCCAAAAGAGCCGGCTCCCGAAAAAGAGCCGAAATTCCCATCACTAAAACAATGAATGAAACAGCCGTGGCTGTCACCTGGCGGCAGCGCGCAGTGATAAGAAGGGAGAGAAAATAGTGCCAAGCGATTTCAAGGTCTGACTTTTTATTTGGCAACGGTTTTGTGATGCAAATATATCACTTTTGAACACGTACTGTTTTGAGACGAAAAACGTTTTATTTTCGTGACCCCAACAAACTTGCCGGACTACTTTCGTCTGGACCAAAACTGGACAAGAACTGGACTCACAGGATGCTGTCAGAGGTAAGTCAGTGTGTTTGCACGACACTATTGATGGGGATGCCATACAGATTCATGTCAAAAATCCCGAACTATCCTTTTAAATACGACAGACATTGTAATACAGCTTTTTCTGATATTTCAGCGTGAACAAGATTCAGCCTTTAACTCAATAGTAGGTTAGAGGAGTTTTTTTTTTTTTTTAAATTCATGTACCCAACAGTAATTCCGTTTTGGAAGAAAAAAACAAAATGTTTACATTTTAAGCAACTGATACTGAGGGATGCACAATATGCCCAGGGATTAAGAAAGTTTGATTTCCCGTTGTTTTCAAACCCCGGAAGTCTATCCATCCATTATCTCTAGCCGCTTTATCCTGTCCTACAGGGTCGCAGGCAAGCTGGAGCCTATCCCAGCTGACTATGGGTGAGAGGCGGGGTACACCCTGGACAAGTCGCCAGGTTATCGCAGGGCTGACACAGAGACAAACAACCATTCACACTCACATTCACACCTACGGTCAATTTAGAGCCACCAATTAGCCTAACCTGCATGTCTTTGGACTGTGGGGGAAACCGGAGGAAACCCATGTGGACATGGGGAGAGCATGCAAACTCCACACAGAAAGGCCCTTGTCGGCCGCTGGGCTCGAATGCAGGACCTTCTTGCTGTGAGGCGACAGTGCTAACCACTACACCACCATACTGCCCACCCCTGAAGTCCTAAAGCATATTATTCATTAACTACACTGACACTAATGGTAAGAGGTGTGTATGTTACATTTACAGCCTTTAGCAGACACCCTAATCCAGAGGGATTTACAAAGTGCTTTACAGTGTTTTTATCAGAAACATCCTTATGTTAAAAAAATAATGTTTTAAACCTTCAGATTAAATAACAAAATCTCTTTTGTGAGAGAATTCTGGCCAAAATGCCCTCAACCAATTCACACAATAAAATATGCACCAAGATATACACATTAAGGGCGGCACAGTGGTGTAGTGGTTAGCACTGTCGCCTCACAGCAAGAAGGCCCTGGGTTCGAGCCCAGTGGCTGGCGAGGGCCTTTCTGTGCGGAGTTTGCATGTTCTCCCCGTGTCTGCGTGGGTTTCCTCCGGGTGCTCCGGTTTCCCCCACAGTCCAAAGACATGCAGGTTAGGCTCATTGGTGGCTCTAAATTGACCGTGAGAGTGAACGGTTGTTTGTCTCTGTGTCAGCCCTGTGATGACCTGGCAACTTGTCCAGGGTGTACCCCGCCTCTCGCCCATAGTCAGCTGGGATAGGCTCCAGCTTGCCTACGATCCTGTAGGACAGGATTAGCGGCTACAGATAATGGATGGATGGAGGGATGGATATACACATTAATAAGATCTCATCTCATCTCATTATCTCTAGCCGCTTTATCCTTCTACAGGGTCGCAGGCAAGCTGGAGCCTATCCCAGCTGACTACGGGCGAAAGGCGGGGTACACCCTGGACAAGTCGCCAGGTCATCACAGGGCTGACACATAGACACAGACAACCATTCACACTCACATTCACACCTACGGTCAATTTAGAGTCACCAGTTAACCTAACCTGCATGTCTTTGGACTGTGGGGGAAACCGGAGCACCCGGAGGAAACCCACGCGGACACGGGGAGAACATGCAAACTCCACACAGAAAGGCCCTCGCCGGACCCGGGGTTCGAACCCAGGACCTTCTTGCTGTGAGGCGACAGCGCTAACCACTACACCACCGTGCCGCCCATTAATAAGATATACAAAATAAAAACAATATACTGAGTACACACACACGATTTTAAAACAAAAAGGTGTAAATTGTTCAGGGAATGTACAAGGTTAAAGTGAAAAGCTGACATCGTACTAAAAGAATTATTAAAATATGTATGTTTTACAATAAAATTAAAATAAGTTAAATAAATTAGCTGAATAAAATGACATTAATTATCAGCAATATTTCTTTGCATGCAACCAGAAATGCAAAAGTTTGGGTTATTTGTGACATTTGAAAAAGTGACCTTTTGTTTAAAAAAAAAAAAAAAAAAAGCTGAAATTTTGATCCATCATCTCATATCCATCTTTTGATCTCAAACCCAAATGTCTTCAGTGTATAGCAAAAACCAAAGAATTGGCCTTGCCGTTCCAATACTTTTGGAGGGGACTGTGAACTAACCAGTCTGCAGAGACAAGTCTGTATCCAGCCTCTATATCAGCAGCAGCAGCCAGTATGTTGGGCTGAGTGTCAGATATTGGTGCTTTATTCAGCACAAAGACCAGCATGATCTATAGACAAATAGCATGAGTCAGAATTTTTTTCTAAGCTGTTTTTCATAATCCTCCTGTTATGCCTTATGAATTGATTTTATTTATTACATATGGATTGTACTATATATGGGTTATGCAGTCACTATACTCCTGTAGAAAAGGCTTACAGACTAGTACCATTTTGGCTGCTTGTCCACTGCTTTCCAGCATGGGTCGATGCCACTGAATGCAGAGCTGGTACGTGTTCAGTGTGGCCCATGGATACAGGTCTGACGTCGTCTGTTGAGGATGACAAACAGCGGTTAGATTTAGTTCATATTGTCAGTGTATGATGAAGCTAATTTACCGCAAAGACCTTTCTACCCATTGTTACCAAGGGTGCCAATAAATTTGGAGTTCACTGTATGCTTGTATTTGATTAACTACAGGAAATGGTGTGATCGGTGACATCATGTGGTTGTGGTCCTACATTGTGTCCAGTGTTCCTGGGATATTTTAGATAAACTGAAAGGCAGATGTAGTTATTTGAAAACTATTTAGACATCTATGAGCATGGATTCAACATACAACCAACCAATCACCAGTGTTGCCAAATACTTTAATTGGAAAGTAGCTAAAGCTTGCTTGAAAAAAAGTAGCTAAATGTCGATGGATGATATTATGCGCTAATTAGTATATTGGTGATCTCATCATGTCGTATTTGCATTGTGTCAAAGCTTTACATCTGTTTGTTTCTCTTCTATTCTCTGTGCTGCCATATACTGTGTTTTAATACAGCTGAATTCCAAATAAAGCTGTTCTCATTGACATAAGATGACATAATAACCAGCAGTCACTTCAAAGCCATTTTCAAGCTGCTGCTCTGTACTGCTAAATTTCTGATTTTATAACTGCAACATTGTCTGCATACATGTCAACCTATACGGAATGTCCATATTTTATACGGATTTGATTCAATAAACGTGGTATACGGGCGTATAAATAAAGTTATACGGATTCTTTAAAAAAACTTCAATATTTATTTAGAGCTATAATCAATTCCCACGATGATAAAAGAGCGCATAACATTTACAAACGTACTGTACACCACAGACAGCCAGTAGAGAGTCTTATGAAATCGCGCGTTATCTTGTGGTAGCGAGACTTCGTTCCACTTTTGACCATGCGCACACCGCATTGCGAGAATCCCGCCAACCGTGAAGTCATAGACATATAAACATAGACGCCACCTTCTGCGTAGAATCGTACGTCATCCTCGCCGCTATATTGGATGTGGCAAAGTGGAGATTCTTCAGCCGTCTCTGGTATAGCGTCTAGACAGTAGCCGAGAATAAAGATGCCTCATTCATGTGCTGCGTTTAACTGTACCAACAGGTTTACCGTCCAAACGAGATCACATGGGATTACCTTTCACAGGTGAGACTGGAAAAATACTTTTCATTGTATTTGGTCATTATAACGTAATTTTACGAACAGATTTTCCTGACTTTCCAAAGACATGCAGGTTAGGTTAACTGGTGACTCTAAATTGACCGTAGGTGTGAATGTGAGTGTGAATGGTTGTCTGTGTCTATGTGTCAGCCCTGTGATGACCTGGCGACTTGTCCAGGGTGTACCCCGCCTTTCGCCCGTAGTCAGCTGGGATAGGCTCCAGCTTGCCTGCGACCCTGTAGAACAGGATAAAGCGGCTAGAGATAATGAGATGAGATGAGATTTTCCTGACTTTGTGGCTAATATGAAGTCTCGTGCATAATAGCCGCTCGGTGAAACCTGTCTCCAAACAACAAAGTATTTCCTTCGTAACTATGCTGATAACACTGTTTTTGTCAAACATTGGAGCTTTGTATTCATTCTGAAGGTTCATTGTTATTAATATTGAATAAAAAGTAACTGGGATATATCATTGTTAATTATCATTCAAATTTTAGGTAAATTATTTTAATTTGCATCTTATACGGATTTTATAAGGGAAATACGGATTTTGGAGGTTGGTTATACAGGTTTGATTGACCAAAGGTTGACATGTATGTGTCTGACAAAATCACCATGCATATAATTTAAAGACAAGGGCTGTGCTGTGATTCTGACTATATTTACATGTAAAATGATAAAAGTTAAAAGCGACAGAATATCTTTTTTTTTTTCTTTCACACAGCACACAACCTCTGCCTGTCTGTGTAATGAACCACAAGAAGGATGTTTTCAGTCAGGGATGACTAGGCTGAATCTGCTTCCTAGTGGATAGACCTTTTGAATCCTCCAGATACAAAGATTTAAAAAAAAAAACTTTGACGAGTACCATCGACTCTTCTATGGAAAGTAGCTAAGGTTTGTCAAAAAATTCACTATATTTCTTGTTAGTCACTTTTTTGAAGATTAAAGGGGTTTAAAAAATTGCTAAATCTATCAACTAAGCCGATCGTGTTCTTTTTCACCCCACTAAAACTAGGTTTTAAAACTTTGACAACACACAAAGACTAACATTTGTTAGGGCGCCCCCTGGTGGCTGCAGTCCTCTAAGAAACTTTTTATATTGTTCATTAGACAGAACTAAGCTCTGTTCAAGCATAGCCATCCATCCATTATCTGTAGCCGCTGATCCTGTACAGGGTCGCAGGCAAGCTGGAGCCTATCCCAGCTGACTATGGGTGAGAGGCAGGGACAAGTCGCCAGGTCATCACAGGGCTGACACATAGACACAGACAACCATTCACACTCACATTCACACCTACGGTCAATTTAGAGCCACCAATGAGCCTAACCTGCATGCCTTTGGACTGTGGGGGAAACTGGAGCACCCGGAGGAAGCCCATGCAGACATGGGGAGAGCATGCAAAGTCCACACAGAAAGGCCCTCGTCGGCCACTAGGCTCGAACCCAGGACCTTCTTGCTGTGAAGCGACAGTGCAAACCACTGTGCCACCCTCAAACATAGCTAGACAATAAAAAACAAAACACACACCTCTCTCGTGTGTGTGTGTGTGTGTGTACCTGTATAATCTGAGGCTCCAGAAGGAGGGCAGAAGGAGGATCAGGTATAACACACTGCTCTTTGTAAGTTGCTAGGTGATCACTGAAGAAGGTGTGTAACTGAGTGAGTCTGAGAGTTAAATTCGAATCGCCAGCTGGAGACATAAACTCCTCCATACACTGCCCTGCAACTGGACAAAACACATGTGCACACACATGCTATCGAACAGTGTTCCAAAACAACTTATATACTGAACACTCATACTGAATTACTGTGAGATTATTTTGAGAAAAAAATAAAATCTCTGAAGACCCAGAAGCCGATAAGGATGATGCTGAAATCTAGGTAAATGGTGGGGCGAAAATTGATTTGGTTACAAATTCTGGACTGTGGTGACTCCTATGCTGATAGATATTGGAATTGTAAATAATCAATCAATGTATTTATTTATTGAAGACCTTTGACAGAGGAGGTTTACGATGGCAAGGTCATCACTAGGCTACCATCATGAACTCCCAACCCTCCCACAAAAAGCATTTCACCAACAAAGTCCCCATGAACTATAAGCCTACGGTAGTTGTCTCATCTCATCTCATCTCATTATCTCTAGCCGCTTTATCTTTCTACAGGGTCGCAGGCAAGCTGGAGCCTATCCCAGCTGACTACGGGCGAAAGGCAGGGTACACCCTGGACAAGTCACCAGGTCATCACAGGGCTGACATAGACACACAACCATTCACACTCACATTCACACCTACGGTCAATTTAGAGTCACCAGTTAACCTAACCTGCATGTCTTTGGACTGTGGGGGAAACCGGAGCACCCGGAGGAAACCCACGTGGACACAGGGAGAACATGCAAACTCCACACAGAAAGGCCCTCGCCGGCCACGGGGCTCGAACCCGGACCTTCTTGCTGTGAGGCGACAGCGCTAACCACTACACCACCGTGCCGCCCTACGGTAGTTGTATGGGCTTAAAAAAAAGCAATGTATGTAAGCTCTTACTTTTTGTAAAAAATCAATCAAAATCTCGATGCTGGATCACAATCATCAGTTTACAGTGGTGTTACAGTAAACAGAAATTTGAAGACATGAGAGTGGGACATGTGGACTGCTGTACTGTACTTGGTTGCATGGAGATGTGCCTTAGATTGAGCAGGTGTGTATAGTAGCAGGAAAGGTGCATCCAGGTGATCTCAGAGCATCGCTTGACTTTCAGTTCAATGTCCATATCTGGAGCAGAACTGGGGTGAACTAACATTGGCTCCTCCATCCCACCTGACAATCATGAAAACCACACACACACACATCCGAGTGACACATACATAAAGATTTCAAATGGAGCAATGAGTCATAAACAATTCCTTAGTTGTGTCAGAATTTAGTGTATACAATCTTTTTCTATAAATGATCACATGAACAGCAGATCCAGACTCGTACAGTTTTCAACAGCTGGTTCATCTACGGTTCCTCAGCTGTGGAAGTGTAGAAATGTCACATACGGTAAAGAGAAGACTATAAAGCTGATTGAACATGTGCATTTACCGCAAGGATTGAGTAGATCATTGGAGGCAAAATCAGCAAGAGCTTTGAGAGATATAGGAGGAAGTGGGCCTACTGTTGTTGCAGTGATGCCACACAACTGGCCATGATTTGTGAGCACGTCCATTGTCTATAAAACACACAAAATGATCATAGACCGAAATATAAAAGCGAACATGGCATCATTACAACAAAGTTAGTTGCATGGTTGGGTGTCTCACCTTTGCAGCAGCTCTCAGACAAACCCAGAAAAGAAGTAAGTGACTCCGAGTCCAGTCTGAGCACTAGGAACAATAAACATACAAACAGTACTTGCAATACTCATATTATAGTGCATTTCTTACATGAGTTTGAAATTTAATGACCAAAAGCAAAGACATGTCAATGATGAACTCCTGCATCATCATCATCATCATCACCTTGTTTGATTCAGCAGGTTCCAGAGGCGGTGGAGGTTCTGCAAGGTCAGTGGTGCTATTTTGCCACTGCTGCAGGTATATTAGCGCCATCTCCATATAGCACATGTGGATCAACCTTAAAGAAAACACATACAAACACACACGTGCAGAACGACATAAAACGTACTGCAGCTCGTGTTATGTCAGTGGAGAGCATTAATACATTCTGAATAGTACTGATTAACAACTGATAAAATTCAAAAGTTTTATAGCACACACTCATTACTCACTGCAGATTGTGGCTGCGAGAATGAGCCAGTGTGATGCTCTCCAGGAAGCTTTCTACCACTGTCTGATGTCTGAGTGTGCCCTGTGACATCAGGATCCTCCCTACAGTTCCTACAGGAACACCGCCATAATTAAAGACAGACAATCTTATACAATAGCATTCACAGTCGGGTTTATAAGTATTTGGACAGTGAAACAAGTTTTGTAATAATAATAACAAGGAAACAGGCCACACTGGGCCGCTTATCAGTCAGTTGTACAATTACTTTTGAGCCTGCGAAAATGGAGGGGCTGTCTATGTAAAAAATGGCTGTAATTCCTAAATGGTTAATGCAATGGTTTTTGTTAAACCTACCGAATTAAAGCTGAAAGTCTACACTTCATTCACATCTTGATTGCTTCATTTCAAATCCACAGGTAAAACTACACAAACTGTGTTGCTGTCCAAATACTTATGGACCAGACTGTATGTGCAATTGTTGATATGGTGATGTTTTTGTGATGAGAGGATAATTTATTTATTTTTTTGAAGGAGTCTCCAGTACCAGCACTTTGTAACAGTCATAAGAAAGCCATGTCCTAATGGTTAGAGAAGCAGCTTTAGGACCAAAAGGTCACCGGTTCAATTCCCTGGACCAGCAGTAATGGCTGAAGTGCCCTTGAGCAAGGCACCTAACCCCCAACTACTCCCCAGGTTGCTCTGGGTATGTTGTACGGTACGTCACTCTGGATAAGAGCGTCTGCTAAATGCCACTAATGTAATGTAATAAACAGAGCGTTCCTTTACAGTTTCTGACATGGGAAACTGTTTTCCCAGTAAATGACAGAGGGCTTTGTGGTTTTTCAGTAACATTGCAAAGTGCATTTTTTGTCTTGTTAACTTTGCAATCGAGGAAAAAAAAAAAAAAAAAAAGAGTCTGGTGATGGAACAACTGTTTACAGCTGTTATAATGTTATGATAACAGGAACACACTTGTTTCACTTACATTGCACAATAACGTTACTAGATAATGTAACAAGTCACTCTTTAATTCATTAAAGATGTAAGCATGGGCAAATTACTGTGGTGTGAGAGGAGCAAATGCTTCAGGATGTGCTCTTGCTTTGTGCTGGGCTGCAACACACCACCCCATCAATGATTATTTTCCTTTAAGTGCACACCCAGTTGTTTTATTCCTTACATAAACACAGTCTATAGCCCTCCTTACAAGCGCTAATCTGAATGTGCTTACCTTTAAGGTACAGAATATTAGCCTCCAGCTGGGGGTCCCTGCTAGCTGAGGCTTGTGCGATGATGAGTGCAGAATGGAGCTCCTCCTGAGCCAATAACCACAGATTTGGGTGTTGTTCATCCCCTTCCGATGAGCTCGCCATGGCCTGCAGGGCCAAACACTGACCTGGAATACAGGAGCAATCCAGAAATCAGCATGACGGATTATAAAAGTAAAAAAATTGTACTCGAATATATTTCTGTTGGTATTTATATTTCTGTATAGCCCTTGGAGATCCCGGTGTCATTCCATACTAGAATTTGAAGAATGCTCCATGCTATCCTCATGAGGACCTTTTTTCCCCCCCATTTAAACTACTTCCTGTTTAAACACATTCTTCAGTTTGCATATATAGTATTTGCAACCATTTACAAATAAGGAAAAATGAAAAATGCTACAGTTCAGGTCTTGTGAGAATGAGAGCTGACCCAAGCACATGGTTGTCCTGGCCAGTAGAGGGAGCTGTGGGTGGTAAATGTTCCTCCAAGCTGGCGTGGAGAGAGGCTCAAGTCCTCCCCCTGCCTTCTGCACAACACACTCCTCCATTGTATTCAGCTGTAAAAACAGAAAAAAATGGACACTCCAGATGCTGCTGATGTTGAACTTTGTGTAAGGGTCAGTAAGTGAAAGCTGACCTGCTGCACCAGTAGTTTCTGAGTGAGTAAGTAAAAGGGCTGACCATCTGAGCCCCTCCGTTCACTCAGCAGCAGAGTGGCCTTAGCAAGGCACAGACCAGAATGCAGAGAAAGGGTACTACGACCAGACAGCAGACTTACTACCTCCTAAAACATACAGACACACAAAATATTTCACTTAACTACTAGATAAATGCATGTATAATGATTATACATAAGGGTTTTTTCAGAAATCAGTAAGATATGGTGGATGGGTGACAAGCCTGCAGAATGGAGGTGCTCTCCTCCAGCGCTCTACCACAGTGTGTGTTCAGCATGACCCCCTGCAGGAGCAGCAGGGCCTGAGTGTCTGGGTCGCCCCAGGCCTCAGCCTCAGCCAGGCCTTGTTTCATCAACCGGTCAGCCTCCACACTGCTGTCCACACCTACACACACACACAGTTTGTGCACTCGCTTCAGAGCAACCAAATTAGATCAAAAGCCTGCCAAAAGTGTGTGGTGAAGCAACTCTTGTGTTTGCACTTATTGCACCACTGTTTTGGGACTAAATAATTAACCATGTTTTCCAGATCATATCTAGGAAGTTTATTGTTATGAATGAGAGGAAAAAAGGTGGGTATCACATACTAAACATCCATTATCTGTAGCCGCTTATCCTGTACAGGCTCGCAGGCAAGCTGGAGCCTATCCCAGCTGACTATGGGCGAGAGGCAGGGTACACCCTGGACAAGTCGCCAGGTCATCGCAGGGCTGACACACAAACAACCATTCACTCTCACAGTCAATTTAGAGTCACCAATTGGCCTAATCTGCATGCCTTTGGGGGAAACCGGAGCACCCGGAGGAAACCCATGTGGACAGCATGCAAACTCCGCACAGAAAGGCCCTCGTCGGCCGCTGGGCTCAAACCCAGGACCTTCTTGCTGTGAGGCGACAGTGCTAACCACTACACCACCGTGCCGCCTGCCACATACTAAACACTGCTCTGCAAATAACATTATTTGTATTATTATTATTACAATATTATTATTATATTACATTACAATATTATATTATTATTATTATTATTATTATATTATACAATATTATATTACAATATTATTATTGTATTATTATTATTATTACCAGGGTGCGATTTGTCAAAAAACCAGAAGGGGGGATGGTTGGTTTGTTTTTTTTAATCATGAAATGTCACAAAATTAAGGTAACAATAGGCTAACAGCTCAATAACATCCGATGATATCAAATGAATAACACTAAATAAAAACGAACACTAAATCAGAGATAGTAAATTCATCTTCCTATCTCTCTGACTAAATACACGAACACTAACACACAACAAAGTTCGCATTGCTTGTCGCGTTGCTGTGATGTTTCTCTCCCTCCGGATTAAATGGACAGTGACTCGAAAATCACTAAAATACATGAATGCTAAATGAACAGTTTGCTCTGATGGCGCAGTTCATGTGGCCTTTTCTGCTTTCCCGTCGGTGCGCTATCCGCCGCGTTTCGCCCTTCTTTAATCCACATTTCTGCGAATTTCTCAGCAGGGAAGGAACGCACGTCTGGCCCATTGACAGCAAGGAAAAGAAGGCTGTCAGTGTGGATACATTCATTCTGTTGCGCTCATCAGTAAGGATGTGATTCATGGCGCTAAATCCACGTTCACACTCTGGATATTGTTATTATCTACAATGTATCTATTTGCTGGGGACGTTCATGAACATCAAAGCTGCCACTTCAGGTCATTTTGAAAGTGAGTGCAATGTAGACCATAGAAAACTGTGTCACAACATGCCTGTCATGTCAACTTTTTTTTTGGTTTCTTTGTTTTATTGACGGGGTTGTCCCCGAGGATTTTTTTTCAGCAGAGATAAAAACCAGAGGGGGGGATGATCCCCACCATCCCCCCCAGCAAATCGCACCCAGATTATTACTATTAGAGCTGTCAGAAGTTAATACATTCATTCATTTTGACCATAATTTACTCCCATACTTTAGTATTCTCCAAGTTTGGTCAGGTCGTTTGCTCTCCCCTGTTATGCGACAGTTACACGTTTGTGAGTGTGGGGGCTAAACACATGAAGCCAGTTAGATTTCTTTAAACTATTGCTCCTGCTATTACCTTTTACTGTACACATTAGCTAACAGACCAGGGGTCATCGACTGGCAGAGCTGAGAAACATATGGAAAATAACTAGTTAAGCAACTCCAGTCTTCTAAACATGAACCAGCTTCTATATCAGAGATCCTCTGTTGTGGCTTTTCTAATGACATGCATTTATGTTAATAATTTAGCAAAAGGCAGCTCATCAGATCAGAGTCTAACTACAGGACTAAAAACGTGAGTTCACATATGGATGTTTTCACAGATTTTTAGTTTATTTGCCATTTCTGGTCTTAGGGGTGTTAGTGTAAAAGTGAGAGTAGTAGCAATACTCTGAAACAAAACACAACCACTTTGGTAACTGTCTTATAAGTATAAACTAACCACTAATGATTAAACATTACAATATAACTCTTGCCACCATGCAGTGACATTAGCTGCCTATATGGACTTTTGTAAGGAATTTTTAACGTAACTGGACCTTTACAAATTTTAGTTGAATACCCCTATCATGGTTATTGCCCAGAAAGCATCTTATTCTGTAACTATTTGAATACTAATTTAATTATTCAGCAACTACAATGAAACTAACAGAAAACTTACAAGAGCAAGAAATGTCTGGACAGGACTTGGAGTTTACTGGCAAGTAGCTACACCTCAGGGGTTACAGCTCTTTATATTGTTCAAAATTGGAAATTATATTCACATGTTCTGACAGTAACAATCAAAGTAATGAAACACTGAAAAAAATTTGCCAAGCACCGTTTGAACACCCTGGCTCACCCTTCCCAGAAGCCTCTGTGCCAAGTAGTGAGTTGCTATGATCACATCCATTAATAATCCACTGTTTGAAAAACAAACCAGCAATATCTCAAGCCATACAGTGGTGCCTGAAAGTTTGTGAACCCTTTAGAATTTTCTATATTTCTGCATAAATTTGACCTAAAACATCATCAGATTTTCACACAAGTCCTAAAAGTAGATAAAAGAGAACCCAGTTAAACAAATGAGACAAAAATATGATACTTGGTCATTTATTTATTGAGGAAAATGATCCAATATTACATATCTGTGAGCGGCAAAAGTATGTGAACCTCTAGGATTAGCAGTTAATTTGAAGGTGAGATTAGAGTCAGGTGTTTTCAATCAATGGGATGACAATCAGGTGTGAGTGGGCACCCTGTTTTATTTAAAGAACAGGGATCTGCCAAAATCTGATCTTCACAACACATTTGTGGAAGTGCATCATGGCACGAACAAAGGAGATTTCTGAGGACCTCAGAAAAAGCATTGTTGATACTCATCAGGCTGGAAAAGGTGACAAAACCATCTCTAAAGAGTTTGGACTCCACCAATCCACAGTCAGACAGATTGTGTACAAATGGAGGAAATTCAAGACCATTGTTACCCTGCCCAGGAGTGGCTGACCAACAAAGATCACTCCAAGAGCAAGGCGTGCAATAGTCGGCGAGGTCACAAAGGACCCCAGGGTAACTTCTAAGCAACTGAAGGCCTCTCTCACATTAACATTAGCCAATGTTCATGAGTCCACCATGAGGAGAACACTGAACAACAATGGTGTGCGTGGCAGGGTTGCAAGGAGAAAGCCACTGCTCTCCAAAAAGAACATTGCTGCTCATCTGCAGTTTGCTAAAGATCACGTGGACAAGCCAGAAGGCTATTGGAAAAATGTTTTGTGGACAGATGAGACCAAAATAGAATGTTTTGGTTTAAATGAGAAGTGTTATGTTTGGAGAAAGGAAAACACTGCATTCCAGCATAAGAACCTTATCCCATCTGTGAAACATGGTGGTGGTAGTATCATGGTTTGGGCCTGTTTTGCTGCTTCTGGGCCAGGACGGCTTGCCATCATTGATGGAACAATGAATTCTGAATTATACCAGCGAATTCTAAAGGAAAATATCAGGACATCTGTCCATGAACTGAATCTCAAGAGAAGGTGGGTCATGCAGCAAGACAACGACCCTAAGCACACAAGTCATTCTACCAAAGAATGGTTAAAGAAGAATAAAGTGAATGTTTTGGAATGGCCAAGTCAAAGTCCTGACCTTAATCCAATCGAAATGTTGTGGAAGGACCTGAAGCGAACAGTTCATGTGAGGAAACCCACCAACATCCCAGAGTTGAAGCTGTTCTGTATGGAGGAATGGGCTAAAATTCCTCCAAGCCGGTGTGCAGGACTGATCAACAGTTACCGGAAACGTTTAGTTGCAGTTATTGCTGCACAAGGGGGTCACACCAGATACTGAAAGCAAAGGTTCACATACTTTTGCCACTCACAGATATGTAATATTGGATCATTTTCCTCAATAAATAAATGACCAAGTATACTATTTTTGTCTCATTTGTTTAACTGGGTTCTCTTTATCTACTTTTAGGACTTGTGTGAAAATCTGATGTTGTTTTAGGTCATATTTATGCAGAAATAGAGAAAGGTTCACAAACTTTTTATTCTAAAAGGTTCACAAACTTTCAAGCACCACTGTAGATAATAAATTGTAATGTGAAACTGAAGATATTTTGTCAAAGTACCATAGTTATATTTTACATTCTTTCGACCGATCCATCCTGTTTTCGTATGGTTATAATACTAATGGACTAGAACCTGCCTCGGCCGTCTCTCGGACAGCCACAAAGGAAAGAAATATCAGGCATATCCTATTCAAATCTTCCATGTATGACACATAGATGAAGAAAAAGTTTGAAATGGATTTTGAAAGGATCACTAATACTGAATTTGCAGAGGGTTTGCTGCCCAGAAAGCTAGCAGAGTAATCATCACAAGATTTCAAAACAAACAAAAAAAAAAACGAACAGGATGCTGGGAAGGGTGAGTCAACCCCTTTAAACCTTCATAGACTAGGTCGATTTTCAGATAATGTGACACCCCCAGGCATTTTTGAGTAAAAGTTGGCAAACAAACTTTTCTAAAAGTATTTTTTGTGCTGAATCCATTTTTGCTGTTTGCCAAGCTGTATCTCTTATGTGGAAGTCTGTAGAGCACAAAATCTAAGACAACCTCTAAAATTTCAGTAAATTCCGTTTTGTTTTTTTTTATTTTACATCATGTACAACAATAATGATCAAGTCTAGGAGGTTTATTTGTAGTGAGAATTATGGTACTTGTATGTGACAAGGACAATTGCACTTTCATTTCTTATTGTTGTCCTGAATATGTCTTCTTTTATCCCTATATTTCAAGCAGACAAATAGAAAATCTTACATTCCTGAGTCATTTCATTGAGGATGCAAGGAAACTGTTGCCATCACATCAGAGTTTGTAAATTAACTTCAAACTTGTCCACAAGAACTTTAATTCAAAATAAAATCACTTTTTGCCATCATTTCTATTTCCATATAGTGTTTAAATATTGCTAATCATAGGGCTGGGCAATATATTGATATTTAAGATGTATCGAGATGGACAAGTATCTCGATATGGATTTTGAGATGTCGAATTAATCGAGAAAAAAAATTACTTTTTGGAATTACAGAGGTTTGGTCACCCTATCACTCTGTAACACCTCAAAACACTGTTAGTTGAAAGATAAGTAGCATTTAATATTGTGCAGTAGCATTTACTTGATTGCGTTTTCACATATTTCCACTGCATGCCTTCGGTTGGCTACTCCAGCGACTTCACTCGGACTGCCCGTGCTTCGATCGCCCATGCTGCAGTAGGCAAACATCTTACTGCGGAGCAGCAGCACAGACAGTTTTGTCCCACAGCAGTTTAAAAACTGATACAGTTCTGTCCCTACTAGCAGAAGTTTTACTTATTTTTTATTTATTTAGGGGGATTTGAAAATATCGAGATATATATCGTATATCGAGATATAGAAGAAATCGAGATATGTTTTTCCTCCATATCGCCCAGCCCTAGTTCATCACCATAAAACTCTATCCAAAGAGCTATATAAGCCAACATTTCTGGTAGCATTTGAAATATTTCTGTCGGTAAGATCATCCATGAAGTCTGTCAGATTGTAAGAACATCATTATGGAAGCTGTGTGTAGCTTGAAGCTAGACCAGTCAATACCATTGAGTCTGACCCAAGGTCATTTCCCGATCCTTCCCCATCTCTCTCTCCCAATCATTTCCTCTCGCCCTCTAAATGTCCTACATAAAGGCAAAAACGACCAAAAAAAAAAAAAAATATATATATATATATATATATATATATATATATATATATATATATATATATATATATATATATATAAAATGGATAAAAAGTTCAGTGTTCACCAAAAATATTCTGAGATAAATATTATGTATTTTAAATATTAGCCTATGTTTGTTTTCTGTACCCAATAAATCTTCTGTCGCAATTTAAGATTTTATTTTTGAGCCAGAGCTGAGCAATTTGTTTATTTTTTTAGCCTATGAGACTGCCACTCTACTGAGTTACAAATAAAAAGACTGCCTAAATGGATTCAGCAGAAAGAATTACCCTTTATATAGTCTATTATATAGTCTATAAACTCAAGACCACGAATTTTATAATTTAATATGGTAATTTGGACCACACACACACTACCTAAAGTCTGTTTTTGAGAGTTCCTTTCACCCAATTGAAGCCAAATTTGGTACTTATTTAGCCAAGAGGTATATGCAACTTTCTGCTATTTTACTTTTTTCATACTGTACAACATTGAAGAGTTTTATATTGAAATACTCGAAATATGCAAATTATATGCAAATGTGCCCTCTACTGGGCTCCACGTATGAGATACAGCTTGGCAAACAGCAAAAATGGATTCAGCGCAAAAAATACCTTTAGAAAAGTTTGTTTGCCAACTTTTACTCACAAATGCCTGCAACTCCTTATTTAAGCCCGTTTTTGCAATTCTGACCTAGTCTATCACCTCAAACACATTTATCACAGTGTCTACAGAACTGTGTTTGATGATGCCCTATAGCCAAACACTGAAAATTTTTGGTCTCTTCAAATGCAGTCCAAAAATGCTGCAGAATAAAGACAGCAGCAAGATGTAAATGTAGATATCCTTCTAAAATATCTTTTTACAGATTTTACAATTATTAAATTTATTTCATCAATTTAGAATCATATATTTAAGGCATCAAATCTGCAAAAAAAAAAAACTTTAAAAAATTACAGTACTGCATGTTCACTCTACACTCATATAACATTTGGCCATCATATAATGGTAAATATTTTGAGATTTCCTGCTGACCTGGGTAGATGACAGTGCCAGGAATGTGAGCAGTGAGGCTCTGGACCACAGCCAACATGCAGCGGAGCCATAGTGAGCGACCCATGCGCTCTACAGCTTCAACTTTAGCAGGCATGTCCTCTAGCTGAGGCCTGGTATCTGCCTCCGGCTCACACAGCTATACAGGAACAACCAAAAAAACATTATGAGCAAGTTAGACTTTTCCTTAAAAAGTCTGAAATGGCAACACTGCTGTATGAGGACTGTCAGGTTAGTGTCAGGTTGTGAGGAACGCATCCTTGTAGTTAAAAAAGAAAAGAAAACAGTAAGTATTTGGTTGACAAAAACTCTAAAACGGCAAATGTAACAATAAATTCAATAGGGAGGGAAAGTGAAACACAGCGATCCTAGTGGTAGCGTTCCTAAGCCGAGAGCCATACTACAGTATTGAAAATCCCATAGACCCGATTTTTAAAAAAATCCCACGAAGTTATGACGTGGAACTTGTACACTCCCCAAAAATATGTTGTATATGTTGGGATTATCTACTAACTGTGAAAGTATCAGGTGAAATTTCGCTGTCTTTTAAAAGATCAAAATTGCACCTAACCTGTCAGAAATGGACTACAACCAAACTGTCTAGTCAGAGTCGCTCATATTACATCAGCAGTAGGCTTAGCTATCCCACGACCGGGAAGATCTGTGTATTTTGATCATGCTATGTTTTGCGCCAGACTGCAACCACCGGTCAGAGACAAATGGTTGCAAATTTTTTACTTGATGCATTTCTTATTGGTACAGAAATACTCCGCCAACCACGCTATACAAATCGGCATGTTGATGTGGGCTACTCGCCGGCCGCTACCTGGTACAGATTTGGAAAGGCGCTAGACTTGCGGTGACGTCACATACGCGACGTCGGGTCCGTGTAGTCTTTGATCAGCTTATTAAAAAACATTCAAAACAATTCAAATCGGTGGAAAAAATAAAGTATGATCACCAGGCTCGATAGAGCTGCCCAACATGCACAACATATGGAAGCCATTGTCTTAATTTTGAAGTGTAACCCGAAATGTAATTTTTTGAAAAGATATTCCCATTCATTTTGCCATAGAGGTTGGAACGCATCCAGTAGGGGGCAATGAGATTACTTTCCCTCCCTATATATCAAAATACTAATTTGGTAAAGACCAGGTCTGAAAATTGCAAAAACAATTATCATTAAATGTTCGAGCGAGGTTTACACCAAACACTCTCTCAGCCATTTAACGGAGATACACAGAACCTTTATTTTTAAATAAATTTCTGAGTGGATAGTATCTCTATCCTTGACTCTTGTATGCTGCATAAATGGGAATTAAAAATATATATATTTTTGAGAGTTAAAATCGACGGCAAAGTTGGCATTCGAGCTGCCCCGCTGAGCCAGCCAGCCCTGAGTGTGTGACGTCACTGCAGGAACCGGTTTTAAGGCTGAGGCCTTTGACAGCTATAGACCAAAGTCATATAAATAAAAATTTATGGTGAAAATAACAAATACCGTTACCGACTTGCTCAACTAAGACTGATTTGACTTCATTGATTGTGGGTTGACCCTCATTAAAACAGGATGGGTGTTATAACTTATGCAACATACATGTGCATGCATGCATTTTCACTGATAAAACATAAAAGGCTAATTAAATAATCAGATGAACTGAGACAATCGCATTCTGAAGCAAATTAAATAATCTTATACCGGTAACTTAAACATGCAATACAAGTTACATGCATGAATCTAAATGCAGGTAAACAACGAGTGTTGTTGTTTTTGTTGTTTTATATCCAAATGAGAGTCGCAGCTTACCCGTCTGTGTTCTCACTTCTTGAAGACCGATCTTGTGAC
Organism: Neoarius graeffei; assembly: GCF_027579695.1. Taxonomy (NCBI): domain Eukaryota; kingdom Metazoa; phylum Chordata; class Actinopteri; order Siluriformes; family Ariidae; genus Neoarius; species Neoarius graeffei. The sequence continues at coordinate 45,936,892 of NC_083589.1, forward strand.
CGATTGTTTCAAAACAATCTGATTTTCAGTTATTCGTTCAGTTCTCCGTTCATTCGCTTCTTCCACGTAAGGGTGAGATACTGCTGCTGAGGCAAGCATATCCAGCGGAGAAATCAGACAGCTGGTCCACTCATTCTCCATTTTCTCCATACTGAGTACTCCGCCATTACTGCTCGGCTCAGGCAATTACTAAAACCCGGGATGGGACGTTACCGGTTTTAGCAATAACCGCAGGGAGGTCACTCCCCGAGCAATAATATGTCATGTCCTGTCCTGTTCAGTCCCAGGTTTTAGCAACAACCCTCGGCTCACACTCTGGGAGAACTGGTGCAACTGAACTGACTTGCCTTTTCTTGTAGTTTTCTTTTCTTTTAATTGTTGGTACTGCACCCTCTTTCAATACAGGCTTATAGCCAATGCTCCTCAACAGATCAGAGGTCTCGTACGAGTCTTCAGTAAAATGTGCAGAGCAGAGGAGAGACCACTTCATAGGTGCCCAATGTGCCCATGAACGTCTCGCAAAATGCGTCCAAATCTATGCAGTTTGAACATTCTTGGGCCATGAATGCAACGTAAATCCACCTTCTGTCGTGTTGCTGCACCCGCCAGCAACACATCTACGTGGCATGGCGATAAATTAGCTCAAAATGGAAGCTCAAAGTTGTAGTCAGCTCTGTGTTTTAGTATAGCGGAAATGGTGAGGAGACTGATAGCCTTCCTGCAGTGACGTCACAGATGTCAAGGTCATTCACTCAGACCACTACCTATATGAATCATTTTAATCGTAAAAATTACGGTATTAGATTTATTGTTAACGCTTAAAACTATGCCTATGCCATTCTTGAGGTCTCAAGGCATTTATAAACAAAAAGTGAGGCCATGGTTCTGCGTATCTCCTTTAAGGTGACTTTACAATGCTTTTGGGAAACTGAACCCAGACCAAGATTATGAGGGTGCAGCAACTTATACCTAATACTGTATATGTACTACTGAGTACCTGCTCATGTTTGACTCTAGTACTGGACTGCTTAAGCACAGAAGATGGGCGTCTGGGGGGCAGCTGTTGGATACTACCATTCTGGAGCAATGGAGAGTCCTGCAGTAACCTGAGAGCAGACGCTGCCTGATCTGCACTGCAGCAGAAGAACCGCATACTGGTTATATGCAAACACACATATACAGGCGCATATACACAATGAAACTTGTGTTTTACCTGGAGGCAGCTTTGCCCTGCTGCAGGTTGAGGCTGGACAGCAGTAGTCTGATCTCCACCGCCAGCTCCAGCTCCTCAGGGTCTGTATGGATGTGCTGAAGGGCAAACAGCTCGGAGTTGAGCTGGCTGAAGATCTCTCTCAGTAGCAGAGCCTGCAGAAGTACACAGGGTCATAAAAAATATATACTAAACTAATCAGATGCAGCTAAAAATGATAAAGACTGACATAATTCATGACCTGATTGATGTGTAATATACTTTATATGATCAAAAACCTAAACAGACCCCAATAGTTTTATATGATAGCAGAAATAGTGACCAAAAATAACTGAGCAATATGACAAATTATTATACATACAGGACACTTTTTCCATGGAATAAAAACACGTATTCTATTCCCTTCTAGCGGGTTTCATTCATTTGCTTTGATAGTATGCAATATGATTAGCATATTCCTTACCCTATGTGTATTACGTACGTCACTCTACCCAATGGAGAATGAGTGTTGAATATGGTTTACGATATTGCATGGTTGTCAAGACAACACGACATCACATGTCGGAGACGTAAAACTTCTGCCCTAGTGAGCGACTGTAACAATTTGGAAACAAACATGGCTGCCAGGTTTGCTTCGTGAAATATGGAAGATTTTGAGGGAATTTTGAAAGAGAAAGATGCATTGAACACCTGAAAGAAATGTATAATAATAATAATAATAATAATAATAATAATAATATTGGCTGGATTTTTTCGTGGTACATCAGATATATTCCATTCAGCTAGCATGATACTGAACTCATCTTCAACTCCTTCAATTTCATACTAGTCGAATGGAATATATCTGATATACCATGAAAAAAAGCCAGCCAATATTATTTAAATATCATATCATGATACTTGAAGACAATTCTACAATACCTGATATGCACTACGGTATATCCAGGTTTGCTAACAAACTGCTAGCAAAATGGCTGCATTATAAAAGGTAAAAAAGTGAATTTAATAGTACATTAATATCTCTAAAAATAAGTGACCAAAAAAAGGAACAAAGGAATTTTTTTTAATTTAAAAAAATGCAAAAAAAAAAATCAGCTATCTCTAATCAGAGAATTGCTCTTAAAGATAAAAAAGCCAACCCCCCCAACACACACACACTTTCTGAAAGTGACTAATACTCCTAGCACCATACAGTGTTATAGATTGCTCTTAAAAATATTGTCACTTTCAATGGAACATGAAAAGAGATATTATCTATAGTTTGTTGGTATAATTTCAAATGATACCAATAAGTTTGTGAAAGCTTAATATCAGCCAGGTTTTTTTTCAGCCAGAAAATTTATTGGTTGGACCGCAGCCATAAGCTAAAATAATTATATGATTGATAGCTTATTTTAAAAATCTGACTATTTTGAGAAAATAATAAGTGTTGACCGGGCAGCACGGTGGTGTAGTGGTTAGCGCTGTCGCCTCACAGCAAGAAGGTCCGGGTTCGAGCCCCGTGGCTGGCGAGGGCCTTTCTGTGTGGAGTTTGCATGTTCTCCCCGTGTCCGCGTGGGTTTCCTCCGGGTGCTCCGGTTTCCCCCACAGTCCAAAGACATGCAGGTTAGGTTAACTGGTGACTCTAAATTGACTGTAGGTGTGAATGTGAGTGTGAATGGTTGTCTGTGTCTATGTGTCAGCCCTGTGATGACCTGGCGACTTGTCCAGGGTGTACCCCGCCTTTCGCCCGTAGTCAGCTGGGATAGGCTCCAGCTTGCCTGCAACCCTGTAGAAGGATAAAGCGGCTAGAGATAATGAGATGAGATGAGATGAGATGAGATGAATAAGTGTTGACCTTGATTTGTCCTGGAGTAAGTGTGTCTTTCTGGAGCTGGAGCTGAAGGTTTTTGGGCTCCACACTCTTCATGGAGGGGCTGCTAGGAGACTCGTCACTGCTGGAGTTGCACGACCTGGGTGTACTGGAGCTCCTCACCTGTGTCTCTAAATCCTCTGTGTCAAAACACGTGTACACATAGGTTTCACTATACCTGTCTTTTATATATTTGAGTAAACTGGAAAACTACTAGCATACACTGAGAAAGCAAGTCTCCTTTGCATTGTTGCACAATTAAATACCTGTTAATGGCTCAGGCAGGTCATGAATCGTACTACACATGGCCAAAATGAGCTGAAGTCTGGCCAGACGGATTCGACAGATTACTTTGGTGCTGTATAAAGCTCTGATGTCTTTACTGAGTCTCTTGTTCACCAGCTCCTCCAAAACCTGCAGACAACAAACGAGCATGTTGCTTCTCTACAGAAAAGGCCTGTTTCTTCATTCACGATTTAAAAACGAACCAAAAGCTTGTTACCTCAAGATTACAAGGATCCATGAGAGGTTTACAATTACTGAACATCGTCCATGTCTGTGAACACAATGCAAAAGAGAAGAGGATATCATTCATGTATTCTACAGCTATAAGCATTCTGCTTTAGTCATTACTTTGCCCACAAGTGTGTAAATATGCACGAGTGCATTGTGTTATGAAAGGTGTTATACTGAAGCTTTGTGTGTTCTGGTGTAGCAGTTGTGAGGTAGGGGGACGTCCTGTCCATCACTGAGACTGTGTATCTCTTTCACTGCCTCAGCAAACAAGTGCAGCTCAGTCAATGTCTTTGCCTGTCCACAAAGAAACAGAGGACATGAGCTAAAACCAGCCGGATAGTCACATTACTGGCAGCACCCATATTTTTCATTCATTCATCAGTAACAGCTTCAACCTGCACAGATGTGAGGTGGGAATATACTTTGGATGGCATGCTAGTCCATCGCAAGGGACCATGCTATACACACACAAACAAACATTCACAGGGACTCCACACAGACAGGAAGCTCAGGATCGAAGCAGGAAGCTCAGAGGCAGCAAAACTACCCACTGGCCCTTTTTTAAAAAATTCAATATCATGAACTATAGTATACTAATCAATAGTCTAATAGTATAATGACAGAAAAAGCAATAAAAACACATCACTTTTTCCAAAGACTACCTTTGGTGTCCTCATTTCCCTCACTCCGTACAAGAGTTCTAGATCAGTATCCACTCTTACACACCTTCAGTATTCTGCATCCTGCAATGAGATGAGGGTGCTGACACACTTTGCTGGCTACATATTGGTAGAGAGCCAGAACAGGAAGTGCCTGACACAAATAGAGAAATGAACACATTGGCATATTAGGGAATGTTAAAAAGTTAACTAATTAAAGTAACATGACAGATCCAAAAAGAGCTTGGTACTTGAATAAGAAATGTCTAAAATAACTAATTACAATGACCTGTGAAATTTTACTCAAGGATTTACAGATTTACAGTGAACTCCAACAAAGTCAACGTACACTTCGTGAAATATTAAACATTTGTAAAATACGGACATGTGTAATCGGCTCTACACGCGACTGTGAGTGTGCACTTCCTTTCCCTGGTAAACTGACGTTTATTGGAAAATGATAGGCTCTTATACCGCATGACACAATAACACCTGATCATCAAAAATCAAAAATGCATGGAAAACGATGCAATGATGATAACATTCTGACGAGTCTAGCTCAAAAGGATTTCATCGTAAAAAAAATATTCAATAAGTTATAGAGTGGCTAAGTGTTAGTATGTAGTTGTGTTGCTTCAGTACTGAGAGGTGATGTCCTGAGGTATAGAGCCAGTGACACACAAAGCCCAGGCTGGCCACAGTGCTGCCAACAAGAGTTTGGTCCGACTCGGAGAAGATATTCACTCCAGGGATGAGCTCCATATTCAGTGTGTAAGAAGAGTATGCCAAATCATTTTCAGGATGAGGCAGGGATGCCCTCAACAGACACTGCACAGCACACAAATAAACTAAATCACACAAACAAACACAAGCAAATACTGATTTGCATGCATTACACAAGTCTTACATGTCTTCTTCTTTCGATTCAAGAATGTCCTCTAAAATGGAACAAAGTAATACTGAATATCAATCATCTTTATACCACAGGTCTTCTCAAATCTGATTAGTCAGAAGGTGTTGATTAATTTTCCATAGCAACAGCTCAGAACAACAGTACCAGCTGTTATTCAAATCACAGGTTTATTTTAATGCACTTGTTCTAATGTTTGTTTCTATAGTAACAACTCATTTCACAGGCTTGCTCTACATAATCTAAAGGTAATAATATACAGATTAAAGAACGCATTGTTATTTAAGAAAGAAATATATCTAATCATTGAAAAGCTGTCCTTTGATGCAGGTGCTTTGCAGATTCTCGTAAACAAGCTGCATTTTTTTTTGTATTAACTACAAAAGAAATTGTGGGAATGACCATTGATATAAGTGCTAACAGGAACTAATCTGTTTTGAAGTTAGTACGAAAGGAAAATGTATAACGAGACCGTCAATGACGGCATAGCTCACTCCAGCCCCGTCTAGTCCAGAAGGAACGATCTAAAGTGGGTCACCTTGCACAATAAATGTTGCAAGCTATATATACTATATACAGGCTATATATAGAAGCTATATACAACCTAGGAATACTGACCTATTTGCCAGAAAGAATTCAAAACGGCGAGAAATTGACCAAAAAGAAGCGATTTTTGTCAAACTGCTCATTAAGGCTTAAGTAGTCCATAACTTCATTAATAACTGTAATTAAGCAAAACTGGGTAGAAGCTATACGTACCCCAGGCAAACCTATCTTCCTGCCAAAAAGAATAAAAATTGGTGAAGAATTGAGGGAGAAGAAGCGATTTGTGTGGAAACTGCTCATTAGGGCTTAATTACTCCATATTTTCATTATTAACTACAATTATGCAAATTTGGGTAGAAGCTATATGCACCCCAGGCAGACCTACATTCCTGCCAAAAAGAATAAAAATTGGTGAAGAATTGAGACAGAAGAAGCAATTTTCGTGAAATGTGGACGACGACGGACAGACAACAGATGACGGATGAACGACAGACAACACATGATGGCATAAGATCATCGCCTGTCAGCCGGATGAGCTAATAATTGTATAATTAAAAAAAAAGATTAATTGCTGATAAATTTCTGTAGTATAAGAAGAATAAAATAGTTGTGACTATTACTGGGGGGGGACAACCTTGGGGTGGTAACAGTACCTTCTCTTCACAGTGGTTCACATCACACCCATTATTGATTATTTTTATACAACAGCATGTCCAAAGGTGTTTTATTCCTTACTATGCAAGCACTCATAATAAGTAGTGCATGGCAATTTTTTTTTTTTTACCTTAAAGAGCTTAGCAGAGAGAAGGCAGTAATTTGTTCGTTGGCTGATGTTAGATGCTAAGATATACCTGTAGACAAACGTAAAACCTATTACATCATCAAAACTTTACTAAAGTGAAAGTAAAGACAAATACTGTCACTGTTCGTTTTACATACTGAGCAATCTTAGCAGACAACAATGCCCCCTGGAGACAGCCCCATATGCCAGCATGCTTCAGGGGCTGTTGAGAGGAGTTATCACCCCATGAATCACCATCCCAGGATTCTAGCACATTTGTGGTCTGCAGGGAGCAGTCCAGAGCCTTGCTCCAATGTGAGTGAGCAGCCCTATGCACAGATTATACAAACATACAGTATACACCATTATTATCAACAAGATTCTCACTAACTCTATTAATTAGACAGCTAGGTATGTATAACTTATAACTATGATAGTATATACTTAGGATTTCCATTGTAGAAATGCAGGTTCCCAAGGTCATGCAGAGCTTGAACTTGCAGTGAGTTGTAATTATTTGCCTGAAGGTATTCTACATTAGTGGACAAGAAGTGTTTAGATTCAAGATCAACATTGTACGGTATGTATTAATAAGGATGCAAATTTCAGACTGAAATTCTCACTGAGAGAACTGTTGTAGGAGGACAGGACAATCTGGATGCGGGAGGGAGATAGGGGCGAGCTGTACACAGATCCCACAGAGTTGTAGTCTTCCTTGGACAGGTCTGGAGGACCGATGGATGGGGCAGTGCTGGCTGCTATGTTAAACTCCACTCTGCCCTGTGAGCCCTGACAGGACTCCTTACAGAACGGCACCTTGATTGCTAGATAAGACATATAAAAGAGATCACATTACTTACACAATGAATATGAAACATTAAGACCAGCTGTCCAAATTAGGCATACAGAGGTTCAACATTGTAGTGGGGTCAGTTTAGGAGAAGAGGAAAGCAGGTCAATTTGTTTATTGTAATTACAATGTGCCTCATCATCAGCAACAGAGGGCTCTAAAAACAAGAAGACAGAGTCATCTATATCCCCCACCCTACTATATACCAAATATATACCACGTTTCAAGATATTATTTGTCACATTTTTCAAGTTCTGCTTCAGGAAACCAACCCTACCTCTTTACACTGACCTCAGCACCCCATGGCATAAACCCACCGGACCTTTAGTCCAGGTGAGCTAAAAATTAAAATTTCTCACATTTTTAGTATCAAAAGGCACATATACATTACTTAATCAACACATAGACCAACTTTCAAGACCATACCACTCATAGTTTTTAAGTTCTGCTCTAGAAACAAAACCTACCCCTAAGACTAACCTGAGAAATTAAGTCTGAAATTGTTTCCATGGAAACATGAAAAATTAAAATTTCTCAAATATCTTAGTATGAAAAGGCACATCTACATCACCTTGTTAACATGCATACCAAGTTTCAAATCCGTATCATGAATAGTTTTGGATATATGCTCCGGAAATGAACATTGCTCTTAGAAACTAAGTCAAAATCTATTTTCTGTGTAAAAATTTGAAAAATTATATTTTGAAGAAGGAGTCCTATCGGGCCATGTTGACCTCCGGGACTCCTGAGGCAGCCGACGGGTATCGGCAGGCCAGGCGTGCTGCAGCTCGGGCAGTTGCGGAGGCAAAAACTCGGAACTGGGAGGAGTTCGGGGAGGCCATGGAGAAGGACTATCGGTCGGCCTCGAAGAAATTCTGGCAAACCGTCCGGCGCCTCAGGAGGGGGAAGCAGTACTCTGCCAACACTGTTTACAGTGCGGGTGGGGAGCTGTTGACCTCGACTGGGGACATTGTCGGGCGGTGGAAGGAATACTTTGAGGATCTCCTCAATCCCACCGTCATGTCTTCCACTGAGGAGACTGAGGCTGATGACTCAGAGGTGGACTCGTCCATTACCCAAGCCGAAGTCACTGAGGTGGTTTGCAAGCTCCTCGGTGGCAAGGCACCGGGGGTGGATGAGATCCGCCCTGAGTATCTCAAGTCTCTGGATGTTGTGGGGCTGTCTTGGTTGACACGCCTCTGCAACATCGCGTGGCGGTCGGGGACAGTGCCTCTGGAGTGGCAGACTGGGGTGGTGGTCCCTCTTTTTAAGAAAGGGGACCGGAGAGTGTGCTCCAATTATAGGGGAATCACACTTCTCAGCCTCCCAGGGAAAGTTTACTCCAGGGTACTGGAGAGGAGAATTCGACCGATAGTCGAACCTCGGATCCAGGAGGAACAATGCGGTTTTCGTCCTGGTCGCGGAACACTGGACCAGCTCTATACCCTTCATAGGGTGCTCGAGGGTTCATGGGAGTTTGCCCAACCAGTCCACATGTGCTTTGTGGATCTGGAGAAGGCATTCGACCATGTCCCCCGTGGTATTCTGTGGGGGGTGCTTCGGGAGTATGGGGTTCGGGGCTCTTTGCTAAGGGCTGTCCGGTCCCTGTACGAACGGAGCAGGAGTCTGGTTCGCATTGCCGGCAGTAAGTCAGACCTGTTCCCAGTGCATGTTGGACTCCGTCAGGGCTGCCCTTTGTCACCGGTTCTGTTCATAATTTTTATGGACAGAATTTCTAGGCGCAGCCAGGGGCCGGAAGGAATCCTGTTTGGGAACCACAGGATTTCATCTCTGCTTTTTGCGGATGATGTTGTCCTGTTGGCTTCTTCAAACCAGGACCTTCAGCATGCACTGGGGCGGTTTGCAGTCGAGTGTGAAGCGGCTGGGATGAGAATCAGCACCTCCAAGTCCGAGGCCATGGTTCTCGACCGGAAAAGGGTGGCTTGCCCTCTCCAGGTTGGTGGAGAAGTCCTGCCTCAAGTGGAGGAGTTTAAGTATCTCGGGATCTTGTTCACGAGTGAGGGAAGGATGGAGCGTGAGATCGACAGGCGGATCGGTGCAGCCTCCGCAGTGATGCGGTCGCTTTACCGGTCCGTCGTGGTGAAGAAGGAGCTGAGCCAAAAGGCGAAGCTCTCAATTTACCGGTCGATCTACGTTCCGACTCTCACCTATGGTCATGAGCTTTGGGTAATGACAGAAAGAACAAGATCGCGGATACAAGCGGCTGAAATGAGTTTCCTTCGCAGGGTGGCTGGGCGCTCCCTTAGAGATAGGGTGAGAAGCACAGTCACTCGGGAGGAGCTCGGAGTAGAGCCGCTGCTCCTCCACATCGAGAGGAACCAGCTGAGGTGGCTCGGGCATCTTTTTCGGATGCCTCCTGGACGCCTCCCTGGGGAGGTGTTCCAGGCATGTCCCCCCGGGAGGAGGCCCCGGGGAAGACCCAGGACACGCTGGAGGGACTATGTCTCTCGGCTGGCCTGGGAACGCCTCGGTGTTCTTCCCGAGGAGCTGGCCGAGGTGTCTGGGGAAAGGGAAGTTTGGGCTTCCATGCTTAGACTGCTGCCTCCGCGACCCGGTCCTGGATAAGCGGAAGAAGACGAGACGAGACGAGAAAATTTGAAAAATTATATTTTGGGTTTTTTTTTTTTTCAAAAATTCAAAATAGCAAATGGCACCAGTTCACATGTTGCTTGATATGTATACAAAGTTTCATGAAGATATCTTCAGTAGTTTTAAAGATATGGCCCGGAAACGAAAATGTGACCGGACGGACAGCTGGACGGAACCCGTTTCTATATCCCCCACCAAACTTCGTTTGGGCGGGGGATAAAACGGTACAGGAATAACAATTTATGTCCAAGCCTCCTTTGATTCAGTGGATACTCTTAAAGAACTGCTGTGTCCATACTGAACTATGTTCATACTGAACATCCTTTCAGCACGTTAACACTTAACAGTTCAACTTTACTCATCTACACCAATATACTGTGATGAAAACTGCGTGTTAATGTATGGGGCTGGTTCCTATGAAAGTTTCTTCTTCATGTCATCTCAGGGAGTTCTTCTTTGCCATTGTCGCCTCTGGCTTGCTCAGCAGGGATCTGAACCGACATATGGATTTCTATAAAGCTGCCTTGTGACAATGTTAAAAGCGCTATACGAATAAAATTAAATTGAACTCATGCTGAGCTTTACACTGATGCCATCAGAAGACTGACACCCAATGGATTGGAACCCTAGCTATAAAGCAGATCAAGTGCAGGACAAAGAGAGGGACTCACAGTGCTGTGTGTCGGCTAGAAGAAGCATGAGCAGTGTACGGCTGTGCTGGAAGGCACGAATTGTGTGACATCTCTTGGCCAGAGACTCTCTGAAGCAACGCAGTGTGTCATCAATGTCCAGCGGTACAGAGACCACACACATGGCTCTTTTCCTCTCTGCAGAGATGAAAAACAAGCATGTTTAGCACCATCTTGAACAAGTTAGACTCTACAAGTGATTAATAGCATTTTGCTATTAATATGGGGCCATGTTCAAACTCAATATCAAAATAGTGTACATTGGTATTCAGCCTTCATTATTCACTAAAGACTGAAGCACTGCTCAGACGGTTAAAGCAAAATGGGAATTTTCCCAAAATACTAGTGTCAGAACTGATCACGTATATTCTTAATAATTTGAATCAGCCCAGAAAATCAAGTCTGAATACAGCTAACGTCTCACATGTCTTTGCGTATAGTATGGCCCATACAGTACAACAAGTACATGAAGGAGTAAGAAAGCTTGGATCCATGTCAGTCTTTACCTGGAGGTTCTGAGGCAGCGCTGCTTGCAGTGTTCTCACGCCAACTCTCCACACTGGAACACAAGAGCAGCTGCTTGTGTGCGTAGTTCCTGCAGGTCACCTATGGGTGATTGTCAATTACACAGGATTATTCTAGTGCACAGAGAACAAATATTATCTTTCACAATTTAAAATGCCTGCAGCATTTAGTTCACCTTTTCTCCAGTGACTGTCTCTGTGTAGGTGAAGTGTGGCTGAGGGACTGAAGGGCCTCTAAATTCGTGTATTCTTTCCAGCAGTCTTCTCTGAGCATATACCAGCACAGGGGTGATCATATGAGTGTAGTGTTCCCTGGAATACAGGCCTCAAGACATTAGTTTCTCTTTTTATTTTTCTTTCTTTCTTTTTTATAGGTTTTCATTTTCTGCTGACGTTCTGTAACAATTTTTATTTTTTATTTCTAGAGTAATTTTATTGTATTTTTAAAATAGAACCAGCTCAAAGAAGGATTATGTACAATTTGCAATCATAAAATTATCCAAATAGATATTTCCCAGTGGTTTAAGAGCTTGTTTATAGTTAGTAACCTCAATCAACTTCCAAACAACCAACCAACAAGAATTATATAACCTGGTGTTTCACAAACTGAAGTGACCATAATTAATTCCCCCCCCCCCATTTACTCCCCTACGTATTTGGTCATTTGCCAAGTCCAACCGCCCAGCTAACTCTCCTTTATTGCACAACATGTAATGCCAGCCTTAGTATCTTTTCAAACTGTTGTTCATGCTGCATCACGGGGTAGTGTAACACAGGAAAGCCATATAAGATGAGAATTATAGGATATGCACTGCAATTTTTCTTGCTTGATCACCCAATATACAGTAAAAGAATAGAGTACGAAGCAGGGGCGTCACTAGGCCTTTTTTACTGGGGCACGTGCCCCAGTAAAAATCAGCTGTGCCCCAGTAAGAAAATGTTGAAAGATTTTCGTAACAAACTAGTTTCTTTGGCAGATCATTTATCTACTGTAAGTTGTAGGACAGAGTGTGTTTCAAACTTCTATCGCCTCTTCTTTCTAACTAATTTTCTGATCGGTCTGGGAGATTCTCACTGTAAACATAGCGTGCGTGCGGCGTGCCATGAGTCCATTTAGCCTACTGGAGAGATGAGTCTACTCTTTGGATGAGTCAGAGAACGGGCTCTGGATGAGTTAAGGTATGGTAGTGCGAAGTTTTTGCAACAAAACTAAGCAAACCATATTCTAACAAACCCATTAAACTACATCGAATTAAACGATATTAAATTACTTTTCCAGATGGATATCAGACAATTCTTCTCACGAAACAGAGACAGGGGCAGGGAAACAGGGAAACATTTACATGCACATAGAGAAAATCGAATTTCTGCCGTAGCTCGACTGAAATCGAAGTTCTAAATGCCATGGAAACACCTTAGCTCGGCTGAAATCGAACCGAACTGGATTTCTTGTAATTGAGCTACGCGACCTAGATTATGCGATTGTAGCCGAGCTACTTGGTGCATGTAAACCCTATCGAGCTACGTAGTCAAGCTACTTACTTCAGCACTGCCCCTTCCGGAAGTGACGAGTGACGAGACCACAAGCAGGAAACACAACAGCCTCGGTCGGCATGACAACAGTAGTAGAAACGTGCACTTCTGGAGCAATGAGGAGACAGAGTTCATGCTCATTCAGCTTAAGGAGTTGAATATATATATATCAATGTTGCTGTCCTCGTCGTCGTTCTTCTTGTGAACACGGAACTGATAACTTTGTTTATACTCTTGAATAGCTCTTCTTCATGACGACAACCGGAAGTGTACCAACACGATGGGGCGTGTAGCGCCACCTGTGGCTCGGGTGCACAATGTACCTCACACAATAGCTCGATTTCCTTGTGTGCATGTAGGATTGGATTTCTCTGGCACCCCTGCTGGGACCCTTAGCTCGATTACCGACAGTAGCTCGATTTGGATGTGCATGTAAACGCACTGAGTGACAGATGAGGAGGAGGGTGAGAGAGGTAAGATTAAGGTTGTAGGCTATGTGCTAGTCAGTCATAACTAACCAGCTAATTTCGTGAATCGTGAGAGTTGAGGTTGCATAATAGAAAACTTGAATCAAATACATAAAATTAGTTAGGTTACTCAGCTGTTTAGCTGTTCCATGAAATGTTTGGCAGGTTTACTGCATATGAATGACAATAGAGTATGTTTAAATAAGCATCTTCATGCATTCTTGAACAGACTCTCCCTTTTTAACTTTACCAGTAGATGTATATCAGGAACGTTAAGGTGCATTGTGCGGGGGGGCATTTTGTGTGTGTGTCGGGGGGGTGGGGGGGCAGTGCCCCAGTAAAGCTTAAGCTTAATTCCTAGTGACGCCCCTGGTACGAAGAGATTTTCTCCTACGTTTCCCAGCTTGTACTGCAACCAGGAAGCTGGGAAGCACGAGAGGTTTTATTTTTCTCTAGTAACTTTGTGACTTCTTCATCTTGGAATTTCTGACTTTTCAATCTCTGAATTTCTAATTTTTTTCTTGAAAAGTTATGACTTTATAATCTCCAAGAATATCCGAGGTTTTTTTCTCGTAAATGTTTGACTTTAATCTCAGAAATTCTGAGGGGTTTTTTTTCTCAGAATATCCCCCCAACTCTGTTTTTTTTTTTTTTTTAAACCTACAATTGCCCTAATACACCGTCTTAAGCTCCACACTACATCAGTTAGGGTTAAGGACTGTTGCCAGCTGAAACACTGTAATAATTAGTCAATCAAAAGCCCTTAAGTATTTGCTTATTTAAATCCAAATGGCAACTTTTTTCTTGGGCCAGGCAGTGTATTTCATCATGTATATCAACATAACACATATTCATAGTGTAAAATAAGTTAATACACGATAGCAATCCAGAATTGCAGATCAATATTGGGCGTGATATCAATGCTCAGCATTGATCTGGTAGATGTCGACACATTTATTATCGCTGGTTTAATAACTGGCCTGAAAATGTCCTCTCGTTGTCTCTTTTCGTCCATCTACTACCTATCCTCTACATTTCTCAGTGAGATGACTCACCGTGTATAAAAGTTGTATAGCAAGGCAAGGTGAGCAAGTGTTTCCCATTTGGCCTGGTAGAAGAGGAGCTCCAGTGTGTGCAACATCAAGTTCTTCATCCACTTCAGATCTCTCACCATGCCATCATTCAGAGGCCTGGCCTCCAGATCGTCACCTTCCTCATCATACACCTTCCACTGCTACACAAAGAAAGCTTTCAGCATGAAACACCAAACAGATTAGGTTATAACTGATTGTCTTAAAGTTTACAGTGAGAAGCTTATGGTGGATGAGTGTATACTGTCTGAAATGACCTGCAATTTCTCCATCATGTCCATGAGCAGCTCTGAAGCCAGAGCCAGCAGAGGTGTGAACACTGTGTAAAACTGCTCCAGCGTCAACGTGCTGGGAGTCTCAGCGCTCTGGCTACACTCCACCAGAAATGCAATTGTGTTGAACTGGTCCCAAAGGATCTCACACACCCACTGAAGAGATGTCCAAAGACTTCCCCGATAGGCTAGAACCTGAACAAATATTCAAAAAGCACAACAATATCATTAACATCCAAGCCAAAGAAAGAACACTGCTTTTGGATTAAGTGTGGGCTTATGTGTACCATGGCTCTCCTGAGGTGTACTGAGGCCTTATAGATTGTGTCCAATGGCTTAAACAGGATGCGATGTGGAGAAGTTTCGATTATTTCACTGGCTTCTGAGTCACTGGTCAGTTGTGTGCGTGGACTGTCCAGCTCACTCTCCACTTCACTTTCCCCTGCCCCCTTTCCACTGATGTTTCGTGCTCCTAACAAGAGATCTGCCATATAAGTACATGTTCGCGATGAATAAAGTCTAACAGACTGATGATAATACATGGACTGGTCAAGAATTCCAATATTCCAGAGGAATACACTGTATTTCAGAATTTTACATATTTATATTTTATATTAAATTAGTAAAGCATTAAGCTAAAAAGTTTTAAATTATAAAAACTTATCAATATATCAGAGAAAAGACTGAAACCTAACCTGTTTAACATGCAACGTTAACATTCATATTTTTAAGAATAGCTTGGTTTATCAAATGTTTTATACTTAGATTTTAACATGTGATAAGATGTGATGCATTATACAGAAATCCCTCCAAAATTCTCCCTCACCAGTCCTCAACAAGGATGCCCAACCCTGCCAATCTTGGGCTTTGTGAATGGTAGATTTGAGGATCGAAGGGCTCAACTCAGGAGATCTGGTGTGTTGGGAAATATGATTCCATTTCACCAGTGTTCCAGTTCGTGCGAAGGAGAAGAAGTGCAGTGACAACTTGCTATAACTGTAGTTTGTAAGCAGAAAGTGAAAGAAGTCACAATGGTGCTAACTGCAAGGATGAGAGAAAAAAGTCTCCATGTTCGCATGTCCAACATTTAAAATAAAACACAGTATATTAACTTTGCCACATAAATATGGAATAACACAACACTTCCACATTCCTCTGCTCTATTCATTCATTCATCCATTATCCGTAACTGCTTACCCTGTCTAAGGTCACGGGCAAGCTGGAGTCTATCCCAGCTGACTATGAGCGAGAGACGGGGTACACCCTGGACAAGTTGCCAGATCATCACAGGGCTGACACGTACAGACACACAACCATTCACACTCACAGTCAATTTAGAGCCACCAGTTAGCCTAACCTGCATGTCTTTGGACTGTCGGGCAAACCGGAGCACCCGGAAGGGTGCTCACCTGGAGGAAACCCATGTAGACATGGGGAAAACATGCAAACTCCACACAGAAAGGCTCCCTTCGGCCACTGGGCTCGAACCCAGAACTTTCTTGCTGTGAGCCAACAGTGCTAACCACTACACCACCGTGCCGCCCTCATTCATTCATTTTCCTATGGACCATCATGCAATCAATCTACTGACCTTCATTTTAGGATCACTTGCACTACAATCACTTTATTTATTCTTCATCTCATCTCATTATCTCTAGCCGCTTTATCCTTCTACAGGGTCGCAGGCAAGCTGGAGCCTATCCCAGCTGACTACGGGCGAAAGGCGGGGTACACCCTGGACAAGTCGCCAGGTCATCACAGGGCTGACACATAGACACAGACAACCATTCACACTCACATTCACACCTACGGTCAATTTAGAGTCACCAGTTAACCTAACCTGCATGTCTTTGGACTGTGGGGGAAACCGGAGCACCCGGAGGAAACCCACGCGGACACGGGGAGAACATGCAAACTCCACACAGAAAGGCCCTCACTGGCCCCGGGGCTCGAACCCAGGACCTTCTTGCTGTGAGGCGACAGTGCTAACCACTACACCATCGTGCCGCCTTTATTTATTCTTTCACTACTTATTTATATTTTTATTTACATTGTAATCTGTCTTCTATGCATTATTCTTTTTCTGTCCTTGTAATTTGTTGTGTATTGTACTGCTGAAACAAAATTTCCCTCAGCAATAAATCAATAAGGTACACACTCTCTCTCTCTCTCTCTCTCTCTCTCTCTTTAAAGATTCACTTTAGCGAATCTTCTTCAATGTACATTTTTCAACTACGGAGTTCTTGTTGGATACAAATGTGGATAAGTGCAAATGTAAAAATGATTCCTGTAACAATATGAGCATACCAGTGTTGGAGAGGTGTTACAGTGTGAAGTTGTAAGTTCTTGCTCAGCAGACCCAGGTGTGCTTGAGCCAGCATCAGGTTGATGCGGCATCGCCAGGGCAACTCGTCTGAGTGGATCTGTCTCATCACCTTCTCCTGCTGGTGCCTTTTCAGTGAACTCACCAATTTAATCAACGTCGCCATTGCCTTGAATTCTCTGCCAGACCATACAATGCATCAGCATACAGTACACATGACATCAAATAATCAGACCACAGGAATCCTATTAGAGCTTACTTCTCAGAGTCTTCTGAGCTGGAAACTGATTTCTTCTTTTTATAAACTCTGTTTATCTGGAAACAGACAAAAACAGTCAGAACTTGAAGGGTTCTTGAAGTGAAAGGTGTGTCAAGGAAGATGTGTATGTGTAAGTGTGTTTGTCCTCTTCATTTACTTTATTACAGTACTGTATGACAGACGCCGTGAACCTCTTCGGATCTTTCCTCAAGTTCCCGTAAGGCTCCTTTGACAACACCAAATGTACATCTCGGCTGTTAATAAAGAATACACTTTAGCCATGCAACCAGACAATCGCACAGATATGTCCACACCCATAAACACATACAGACCTCTTAATCCAGCTGAAGATTTTTTCCCCCCACTGTATTATCAGTTTCAATTGATCCTCTTGCAAAGCTTTCTGCAGCAGGAGTGCAGCAAACTCCATGAAGCAAGACGTCTGTTTAAACTTCATCACTTGTTGGGGAAAATACGCATATGTATATGCATTACAATTACTGTATCTGTGACAAAAAAAGTGTTCACTGCTGTATTATGGTGTCCAGCTTACCATTTTTGAAAGCATTCCTGAGGGAGCTGGAACCAATGACCTTGTGCAGAATTTTGGGGTCCTCTTTTCCACTGAGGTCATAATCCAAACAGTCTGCTGCTTAAAGAAAAGGCACTCACACTAGAAAACTCATCTCATCTCATTATCTCTAGCTGCTTTATCCTTCTACAGGGTCGCAGGCAAGCTGGATCCTATCCCAGCTGACTATGGGCGAAAGGCGGGGTACACCCTGGACAAGTCTCCAGCACATCACAGGGCTGACACATAGACACAGACAACCATTCACACTCACACCTACGGTCAATTTAGAGTCACCAGTTAACCTAACCTGCATGTCTTTGAACTGTGGGGGAAACCAGAGCACCCGAAGGAAACCCACGCGGACACGGGGAGAACATACAAACTCCGCACAGAAAGGCCCTCGCCGGCCGCGGGGCTCGAACCCGGACCTTCTTGCTGTGAGGCGACAGCGCTAACCACTACACCACCGTGCCACCCCACTAGAAAACTGATTTAAATATTTTTAACACAGAGCTTGTCTAAAGCCTCAGTCACAACCGGCCGTACGTGCTCCTACGGCCGGTCTACGTGCAAAAAACACAAGAAACGCACGGAGGGCGCGCATGTGACGTGCTGATTTTCGAGCCGTAGACTGGCCGCAGAGGTTCTTTGTCATGTGATGTCAAACAAACTCTACGGGCGCTTACGTTTTTTTCAGGTTGCAAGACAAACTTACGGCCAACGTGCGTCTTTCTCCACAAACAAACAAAAAAAAAAACGCAGCAATTTGGGAAACACCAAAAATCGCACGGCCAAAAAAATCGTACGTCCGGTTGTGACCTAGGCTTAAGGCCTCAGGGTCATTCTGTCGAAAAGACAAAAGTTAAAAGGCTACTTCACAAAGACTTCCGATGTTTTTTTTTTCCATAATAATACAGAGCAATACAAGTAAATAACTTCAAGACATGCTGTTATAGAAAATAATCAACAATGGGTTGGTATGATGCAGCCAGATGCAAAACAGAGTTACTGTTACCATCCCATCATGAACTATTTTCCATTTTTTAATCCTTCAGAGTTTAAAACATGATCTTATCGACCTGATTTGAGATAGGATGACCCTTCTTTGCGGGCTTTCTACCTTCTTTGCTCGAGGCTGGGCTGTCACAGTTTACAAGCGTGTTCATTTTTTCATGCTGCTTCAATGCAATAGACGTCAAAGCCTTCAACTCCTCACTAGGTTCACCCTCCTCTTCAGCCACTACCTTCTTTTGGGGTTTCTGTACCTAAGAAACAAAACACATCCGCTATAATTTACATTATATCACTATATAATCTTTAAAAAATCTTGATAAACTTCATGGCTTAAATTAGGACTATTGTATGGTTGTTTGTACCTGTTCAAGACTGGCACCAACATGATCCAATGATACTCAAGGATGGGACTAGGTACAGTAAGTGCTATTTTACTACTTATGCTGCATGAACAATTAAGTTGTTTATGGACAGTAAGTTAATCAAGCGCAATTAGTGATTGCGGTATCAATGCAGCACAAACAAAGTGAAGTAACTATCAGTTTTCTAACCTTTCATTTATTCGTTCTCATTCATTCATTCATTCATTCATTCATTCTGTTTAAAGTGAATTTAATGTCCTTAAACCCCACTTTTTTCCTTGTACAAAGCAACAATCATTATGTTGACTGACCATGTGTTTTCGAACCATAGCTGATCCAAAAGGCCATAAATTAATGGAAAATCAATAAGATCAGCTGATTTTCATGGACTCGGCTGAGACTGAACCGGAAGATCCCGAAGGGGTGCGGGACGTCACACGTGTAACAATCCAGATATCAATTTCGTTCATGTACACAGCAGTGGTTAGACCAGTCTTGATATGGAACCACGTTTTGGAGAGAATTCTGATAGTGATTGGGATTCTTATATGTCAGTTGAATGGGCAGATGATTGTCAAGGATATTCCGGAGTAAATGGTTATCTTTTCCAGCCCCCTAGACGAGAAACTGTCCTATGCCAGTTCACGACAGTCCCATTCACCGCCAATAGCGCACCACCAGCCAGAGAGGATTGGAAACACAGATTGGTTTGTGGATTTTTATTCTAAGCTGACCACTGCAAAATATAGGGAAAATATTTACATGTACCTCAATAAATGCAGAAATATTATATTTAAAACGTACACTTATTCAGTGTAATTATTGAAAGAAAATATGAAGTGGATGATAACAGTGGAATCGACGAACTGTCCAAATGTCAGCTCAAATGTCATTTATTAAATAAATAGGTTTCTTTTTTGCTCCAATAATTCCCATGTGGTCGTTCTAATGGTGATGAACATTTGATGAATCAGATTTATTATTAGTAGGCGACACGAAATCTGCCCGCTTCGTTTGCACAAATCTCACCCACTGTCGCTTTAGATTAGCGTCATTTCTTGGAAATTCGTGAACTGAATCTCCTGTTGTATATGGATTTGAACATCCAAACACAATGCAGCGCTTTCTCATCGTTATTTTTGTAAGATTCCAACAACAATATCCAATTTCAGCGAGTAAACAAGCACAGAGTCAGATTAACCGAAATGACCCATATAACCGGGGTTCCACACGTGACATCATGCGAGATTAGCCCTGGGCAAGGCTGCCTTTTTCCGGGATCTGGACGCTGTGATTTATCGATAGTTTTGTGCTTGATAATAAAATAACAAATAATTAATGTTATTTTCCTCCCTGCTTTATGAATTCATTTTGGTCGTTACTAATGATATATATTCATTTTAAAGCATTACAATAAGGCATTACATATACTTTAACTGTTTTATCCTGGCCAGGGTGGCAATGGATCTGGAGACCATCCTGGGAACACTGGGAATAAAGCAGGAAATTTTATATATTTAAAAAAGAGTACCGGTACTCACTCTATCACGCTGCTGGAGATTCTCATTTATTTCCAGTAGGAGCTGCTTGCCCTGTTCCATCACTGAAGATGCCATACAGTCCTCTTTCAAGGCTTGCAAGCCCTACACACATAAAAATACACACAATTTGTCTTTGCGATGCAGTCTCAGGTTACTATATTCCTGGATTTGATAAACAATGGAACAGAGTACAATCAGTGATTGCATGCAATAACATCCCAATGTCCTTGGGGTTATTTTGACAGAAAATAATTCATTTGGCAAAATTAATTGATAAAATTGGTAATCTGAAAAGCAGGGCTATGTAGTGTCTCGAAGGACTTGGACAAAAGAAAAAACACAAGAGCAAAAACATCTATTGTTTCCAATGGCAACCACAATTACAACAGAGGCTCTAGGAGCAAAGCCTATCAGTATCAAAAACTTTCATTAACTGATCCTTGTACACATTAGTAATAAAAACCCTTGAAAGACTTTAAACTCAGGAAATTATTAGGTGTAGCTAATTTGCATATGAGGTTCAAGGGTTTAGCACCGCGATTAAAAAAAGAGGACTGAAAAGTAGCAGTTTTACAAAAAGGTGTTTCTAAGTACTTAATTTCACTAGACTTGAATCATCACGTGTGACCATGACTTAGAGTAGAGTGGGGGAAAAAGCCCCCGTGGGGTAATACGCCCCCGTCCTGTTTTACCCAAAATAACCACCAGATGGCGTAAAGTTACATTTCTATTGTTGCTATGGACTAGCTTGACAACGGGGATATACAAATATCCACTGTGGATCGCATATCAGCAACGCAGCGGAGAGAAATCAAATTTCATGGTAAGTGATATAATTTTCAGATATCAGTAAAACTGTATTTAGATAGCTGCTATTTCGTCAGATATCACAGCTGTGTATGTGGTATGAGTAGACAAGTCAGTACGTAAAAAAAAAAATACATTAGGTATAAAAAGTTGAATCACATTTTGAAAGTAAGACCCTTTTTTGTAAAAGTGTAGTCTGTGGGGTAAAAACGCCCCCTTAATGGCGGGGTAAATGGCCCCCAGGGGGCATCGTTTCCTTTTATCATAATTACTGTATTTCATACATTTCTGAATAGCAGATACATAGTTTTTAATAACATCTCGCTTACCTGGTTGAGTAAAGCAAGTAATTTGAACTTAATATTAAAAATAATTGAAATTAAAAAAAAAATTGAAATTAAAATCTCATCTCATTATCTCTAGCCGCTTTATCCTTCTACAGGGTCGCAGGCAAGCTGGAGCCTATCCCAGCTGACTACGGGCAAAAGGCAGGGTACACCCTGGACAAGTCGCCAGGTCATCACAGGGCTGACACATAGACACAGACAACCATTCACACCTACGGTCAATTTAGAGTCACCAGTTAACCTAACCTGCATGTCTTTGGACTGTGGGGGAAACCGGAGCACCCGGAGGAAACCCACGCGGACACGGGGAGAACATGCAAACTCCACACAGAAAGGCCCTCGCCGGCCCCGGGGCTCGAACCCAGGACCTTCTTGCTGTGAGGCGACAGCGCTAACCACTACACCACCGTGCCGCCAAAGCAAAGGGGAGTTCCATATACAATTCGTACATTGGGGAGTGCCTGTTAGAGAGCGCACTTGTCCTGGGCCATCAGCATAGTGAGGTAGGGTGGCCAGTTCCTTTCCTCGCCGCCTTTAACTTCCCCGGTGTTTCCACCAGGTCCCCATTCACTGCTGGGTGGACAGGGAGCGAGCCCCAGATCCCCGTCGAGCCAAGGCTCGAACCAGGGACCGTTCGCTTAGCGGTCAAGCGCTCTAACCACTTGGCCACCTGCGCTCTGAAATTAAAATGTGAAATATAATAAAATAATGCATCTATTCATTAATTCAGGGATATTTTCTTGTTTCTTTCACATTATAGGCTTAAGTAAACACTTTTGCTGTCCAAACAGCTTTTTTTGAGTGAGGGGGCTTTTGCCCCACCTCAGGGGGCCTTTTACCCCACTGGGGGGGTAAAAGGCCCCCTTGGCACAATGTTTGTTTTTGTTAAAAAAAAAAAAAAAATTAAGTATTAACTTTAGGCAAACTTTAGGTGGCATTATTGTTCATGTCACTGTTGTCAAAACTATGATTAAAACTAAACACATGGTTCATTTCAACTTGGAGAAAAACTGAATTTTCCTTAAGGGGGGCTTTTTCCCCCAGTCTACTCTACATATTTTAAGAAACTAGTATCAGTGTCAACATGTCCATATAAAGAAAAACTAAGTCCTTGACTTCGCGGTCATAGGTAAAAGGTAACAGATCCAGTTGAATAAGTCTTTCTTGATATTACAGTTCTCCTTGCTTGACTTGTAGGACCCAATGTGTAGCGCTTCTCTGTATCCTTTCTGTTTCAAATGTGCAATGCCAGGGGACCACACTTCAGTGGCGTAGCACATCTGAGGTTTCCCCAGGGCAAGATATAATGTTCTCCTTACGTTCAAATCAGTCAGCATAGGACAAGTGCGTTGTAATAAACCAAGTAATTTGTTTGCTTTGGCAGTGACTGCATGCAGATGAGAGTCACATGTCATTTTGCTTCTTATGATTACCCGTAGGTCTTTCTCGTCTTTCATGTTTAATAGTTTCACATGTCCTAGATGGTGTACAAATCAAAATCAAAGTCCTTCCCATGCGGCGCATAGGGCAGCGCTGATCTCCGTAGCCCTCTCACATAGCTAGGGTTACAGTGGGGGGCTAGTCCTCTGATAACCGCGAGAGTTTGACTCCCCACTCGCATCTGCATTGCTAGATGGCAGTAGGTACCATTTTTATGATGGTCTTTGGTATGACCCGGCTGCGAGTAGAACTCGAGATCTCCCGCTCGAGAGGCGGACACGCTAACCACTAGGCCAACTCGCGGTGCAGATGGTGTACAAAATTCACCTGATATGCTGGTAATACCAAATGATATAAGAACACTTATTACCTTGGCTAGATAGTGTGTGATGCAGGCCACCATATGATATAGTGATTCAGTCGTAGCGAGAGGTCTTTTCTGTTTGAGTGCAGCTGGAATCTCCTGCAGCACCATCAGACACTTCAAAAGCACCTGAAACAAGCACAAAGGATAGTTTGTATGGTTTTGTAATTCGTAATTAAATAGTTAAAATGTCAGGAATGTAAAAACATTAGGTTCAAAGAGGTTACAAAGATTAGGTTCCAAAAATGCTACATAAACATCCTTTTACAGAAAACATTAGCAACGTTACAACAGAAACACGAACATTTTAAATGAGGATGGTATAGAAAATGAATCAATACCTTCTGACTAATCAAATTCAAGCTTTCAAGATTTCGACCCACCTGAATCACAGGGTCTGATGGAATCTGAAAGAAGATAAGAGGTACCAGGAGGCCGTAGCAGGTGACTACAGCCTGTAAAGCTGCACTACTGTCATTGAGATGTAGAGCCAGGTCTATGGCCACAAGTATCCTCTCACACTCTGCAAGTCTAGCCTCCTGAAGCAAACGTTATGTATGAGGACAGCATTAAAGAGAATTTATATTTTACTGGCCACGCAATATTCGATTTTTCATTCTGCTAGACAAAAGGTCTATGGACCAGTACTGCACAAAATCACTCATAAAGGAGACAGGAGAAAAACACTTGAGATATAATGACTCTAACCTGTCCCCAGATCAAAGGGTTTCCATCACTGAGGGAGTCACAGTATAGTGCTTTCTCCTGGATGTGGATGTCGGTTTGTATGAAGACTGAGGTGAGGAAAAGCTGCTGCAGTAGAGGAGAGGAGAGCTGCAATATCTCTGGACACAATCTTCAAGGATAAATATAAAACAAATAAGACACATAAATTCTCTGAGGGTGTATTCAAACATCATCAGGAAGATAATTGCCATTGATATGGTTGTCTGACTTTGTCTGGGCAAGTCCCTCAGGAGCTTCCTCATCCACCGGTTCCTGACAGGCTCCAGAATCTGCAACTGACGGAAGAGTAAAGTGGCTCCAAATCTCACTGCAGGCTTTCTTGGCTAGTGCATGCTGGCCTGTTCGATAGGCCACCTGGAGTAGACAGAGATCGAAATATTATTAGTGAAAGCCTTATGCCTTATACCTCAGGTCTATATGTACGTACTTGAGCCAGATGTGCCCAGGCTGACAACAGAGGCAAGGGGAGGGAGGCTAGGACCGGCCTGGAGGTATCTCCAATACTGTTTCCAATCAGGTTGCCCTGAGCATCATAAGCTGCCACAGCAAAGGTATACTTCTGGTTGGGCTCCAAGCCACTTATGCAAAACAAGCGTTCTCCTCGAGAAGGAATCTAATTGGATCGACAGATTTACTACTTGTATTTTGTAATATTTTGCACAGCAGAAAATCACAACTATATTCTGATATGTTGTACATAAACGACTCGGAAGACAGTTGCAGTACAATGTAATCCAAACAGCCTGGTACAAATACTATAGGTCAGAGCAAAAATATTAGTTTTATGTATGCATCAGCATTTTTAAAAATTGTTTGATTCTTTTATCTTTACATTTTATTAATAGCTTCAGTGTGTATGTTTTGAATTTACAACATTTTTCATAAACTAGCAAAAAACCTACCGTTTCACCAGTGCCAACCAGGTGGCAGTCTCCAATCCGCACTTTCAGTCTGACACCTTCGACTTCTCTACCATAAATACGGTACCAGCAAACCTGCGCCAAACCAAGATAAATATTTTTAAAGAAATATTTCGCAACTTGTAATTCTACTACACTAATGAAGCAAATATTGTCAGAATAAAAGTACTGTACATTTAAACATAGCTTTGTATATACAGTAGTAGTCCTGTTGTACCTACCATCAAAGTACATACTTTAAATTACTTTTGAAGGTACAGTATATTTACTTTCAAACAAGACATGCAGAAGATAGAAAGGCATATGGTGGAGAAAGTTTTGTATTGTCCCAATGAGGAATGTGTGTACCCTAAAATGAACCTGATTTTATTAACCAAGGACTAGGAAACTGGTCAGCGTGGAGATCAAGCTGGATGGAGCCAAATGCAGGGCAATCCAAGAAGAAAACATGTTCCAGTTTGCAAGAGACTTATAACCGAGGCGGGGGTTCACCTTCCAAGGACAACAACTGCTAAAGCTACATTGAAGTGGTTCAAAACCAAGAACCCAAATGTGTTATAATGGCCCAGTCAAAGCCCAGGCCTCAATCCAACCAAGAATCTGTGGCAAGACTTGAAAATTGCTATCCAGCAGTGGTCTCCATCCAATCTGACAGGGCTTGAGCAATTTTGCCAAAAAGACATATTGGATAAATCAAATAGTAAAAATCCTGAATAAATCCATTTCAATCACAGGTTATAACACTACAAACTGTTGAAAAGCTCAAGAGGGGGTAAATACTTCTGCAAGACTCTGTACTTAAGTAAAAGCAGACAACAAAGGAAACAAAAGGGGGGAAAAAAAAATCACTGAGTAGTGGTGTGCTGAGTGAGATCACCTGCTCTTCCAGCACATATGGCGCTGGTGTGAAAGTTAAAGATCGGTTACTGCGTGACAGCAGCACAGGAGGTGGAGGAGGTCGACACCCTTTTTCCACTCCTGATCCCATCTCTGCAGAAGTAGCAGCACCGACCAGCTGCTTCTCCTCAACACCTGCTTTCTCCAGTAATGCCAAAGCCTCCTGAACAAGAACGGCACCATAAGACAACTGTTACAAAGTTTTTTGCTTATAAACAGTTTAAAGGGCTGATGACACGAACATGACTCTATGCAATTTCTTAAATAAACTATACAACATGGCAAACATGTTAGATTTCTGTTATAATTACGTGAAAAGAAGCTGTTGTTACGCAAATATCCAACTTTTAATTGCACAGCGCAAGAAAACTGGGTCCGTGGCTCGCGGCCATGTTGTGACGTCAGCGGGAGAACACGCTGCGGTTCACTGGCTGTTCTACTCTGGTTCTACTCAATGGAAATGGCGCATGAAAACGCCGGTGAACTCTCTAGTGCTAGCTCTTCCTCTTCTGGGAGTCTAGAATTGTGTTGATCTCTTCCGAATAGAATCTATGATAGCCTACCCTCTTTACCCTTTGCCTCTCGTTGCTAGGCGGCAATTACATGAAAGCCGCAAGCTTTCACAAGCAAATACATGACTGATATCACGCCGACTTTATGATTACATTTATGATTATCATGTAGAATCTATAGCTCTACGTACCTTTATCTTACGTCGTTTCACAACACATGTTCTGCCAGGAGGACTGTCTTTGGATCTGGCATAGCTACTAGTAGACCCCCTCCGGAATACTGGCAGTGTTGCCAGATTGGGAGGAATCCTGCCCAGTTGGGCGGTTTCAAGTGCATTTTGGTGGGTTTTGAACATATTTTGGGCTGGAAAACTTCAGCAGTATCTGGCAACTGATACTGCTGACGTTTTCCAGCCCAAAATATGTTCAAAACCCACCAAAATGCACTTGAAACCGCTCAACTGGGCGGGAAACCTCCCAATCTGGCAACACTGTGTAGGCACTGCTGATGGTAGTAACACACGTTTGTGATGAACTGAACACCCAAGAGATTCTTTTAAGCTGGGAAGGGTGTCAAAACAATCCAAATTAAAGTGTTCAGAGCACAGGACGGATGTTGATGAGGGCTCCCACTTGTCACGAGTGCGCCTGACTTGCTTCACCCACTTCGCATGCAGCTCGGGATCTCTGGGAAACTTGAATAAACTTACCCCATCCTTGAAGGTTTTGGAGCAAAAGCCGGCAACACAACGCGAAGGCATAATAACTATATATATATATATATATATATATATATATATATATATATATATATATATATAAAATAATACTAATAATGACAAACTGAACACCTGTCGCATCAACAACAAACTGGTAAGTTAGGAGGAAGGTTCTTTCGCTGACGTCATATAGCTCCTCCTCCTCTTTCATCTCCTGGGTGCTGCAGCCCCGTCAAATTTGCCCAAATAGCCGCGTTTTTTATCATAACTTGTAAAATAGGCACCTTCGTGAATTAATATATGGATCATCGGGAATTACTTTTTATGTTATAAAACATCGCCAAAGATGTCAAAAACGTGTCATCAGCACTTTAAATAGTGATTTTACATACTGACCTCAAGTAGCTTTTTGGTGCCTCTGTTAGTAGCATCTTTTTTATAGGAGACTAAGGCCTTCTGCACCAGAAACAAAACTTTGGAGATTTTATTCTTCTTCATCTTCTCTTGCAGTGCACATTCTGTTACAAATAAACAAAGACACTGCAGCACTGCTCAGGCTGTATTCTGCATATACAAGATTCTGTTTACACTCTTGGACTTTTTTAACAGGAAATAAAAAAAAAGTCGTTCTCAAAGGTGTGAAAATAAAAGTGAGTAAGAGCAAGATGAATTTACCTGCTCTGGCTCTCTTTGAATGCACAGCAGTAGACTGCCCTTGTGCACTCTGCATAAGTGGCCTCTTTCTCTCTTCAGGATTCTCATCGTCTGAATTAGAAAACATACGGTAGCTGTCAAGTGATATTCAGAACGTGTCATTATTATTATTATTATTTACAAAGTTATGGGTGTGAGTGGGTAGTGGGGTGTCACACCTGGGTAAGTATCTAGGAGTTTGAGAGACACTCTGTGCTGGAAAGCCAATAGTTCCATATGCATATCCATTGCAAGAGATCTCATGCATGAACTGCTAGCGCTCTCAGTCTGTCCATCTCCAGGTCTCAAATGTTCTCTGCTAAACTTCTGAGGAAAAATCACGACAGCTCTTTTTTCCAGGACTTGCAGTTCAGTGCTTTATATCCACACTTAATTCTGCAAAATATGACTTTTTCATGATTAAGTTCTTTTTGGGGACTTAATTTCAGTGCATAGATTCCTCTTACCTGCAGTTCCAAACTACCCCGTGTTTTGGAAAATCAGAGCTGAACATATAACAGATAAGTTATTAAGTTATAAAAGCCTATCACATTCAAATATGGGGAAAGTGCTATGGGTGTAAGCTTGGGGTGTTTTAATCGGAGTCTTCATATAATCTTGAGGGTGATGAAGTGTCAGCAGCAATAGTATTTTAGCATGCTAGCTGTTAGCATGTTTGCCTTTGCATGTTAGCCACAGCATGTTAGCCATTAGCATGTTAGCATGCTAACAGTCAGTGAGGTAGCCGTTAGCATGCTAGCTGTTAGCATGTTTGCCTTGGCATGTTTGCATGGTAGCTGTTAGCCATTAGCTTATTAGCATGCTGCCTTTTAACATATTAGCTTTATCATGTTAGCATGCTAACAGTTAACATGTTAGCCGTTAGCATGTAATCCATTAGCATGCTAGCTGTTAACATATTAACCTTAAAGGAACAGTCCACTGTACTTCCATAATGAAATATGCTCTTATCCGAATTGAGACGAGCTGCTCCGTACCTCTCCGAGCTTTGCGCGACCTCCCAGTCAGTCAGACGCAGTCAGACGCGCTGTCACTCCTGTTAGCAATGTAGCTAGGCTCAGTATGGCCAATGGTATTTTTGGGGGCTGTAGTTAGATGCGACCAAACTCTTCCGCGTTTTTCCTGTTTACATAGGTTTATATGACCAGTGATATGAAACAAGTTCAGTTACACAAATTGAAACGTAGCGATTTTCTATGCTATGGAAAGTCCGCACTATAATGACAGGCGTACTAACACCTTCTGCGCGCTTCGGCAGCGCATTGATACGGAGCTCAGATATCAATGCGCTGCCGAAACGCGCAGAAGGTGTTAGTACGCCTGTCATTATAGTGCGGACTTTCCATAGCATAGAAAATCGCCACGTTTCAATTTGTGTAACTGAACTTGTTTCATATCACTGGTCATATAAACCTATGTAAACAGGAAAAACGTGGAAGAGTTTGGTCGCATCTAACTACAGCCCCAAAAAATACCATTGGCCATGCTGAGCCTAGCTACATTGCTAACAGGAGTGACAGCGCGTCTGACTGCGTCTGACTGACTGGGAGGTTGCGCAAAGCTCAGACAGGTACAGAGCAGCTCGTCTCAATTCAGATAAGAGCATATTTCATTATGGAAGTACGGTGGACTGTTCCTTTAACATGTTAACATGCTAACAGCTACCGTGGTATCCATTAGCATGTTAGCTGTTAGCATGTTTGCCTTGGCATGTTAACATGGTAGCTGTTATCCATTAACATATTAGCTGTTAGCATATTAGCGTTAGCATGCTAGCTGTTAGCATTTTAACATGCTAACTGTTAGCATGTTAGCATTCTAGCTGTGAACATGTTAGCACTAGCATGTTCATGTGTTAGCCTTAGCATATTAGCATGCTAGCTTTTAGAATGCTAGCAGTTAGAATGTTAGCCATAGAATTTTAACATGTTAGCATTAGCATGCTAGCACTTAGAATGCTAGCATGCTAGATGTTAATAGTTTGTTGCACCATCACAATCGCGCTGCGAACTCAGCCATTTAAACCCCTGCCAAACATGCTCTCTCTCGATCAAGCCCTTCTTCTACAGCTGAGCAAGAACACATTGCATTTTCTCTGCAGAAATGCATCCTATTTCGTTCTCTTCTCATTCTTATGTGAACTAGAGACTAATTGGAGATACTAGCTTCAGTGGACTGTGTGGTACAGTACTACCTGTAGGTACACAGTATCACAGATGGCAGAGGCATCACGAGGGAGACGTGCAGTCCTGCCTCTTGACACACACTCCAGGCCTTTCTCCAGCATAGTCCATGCCAGCTCAAGACGTTCTGTTTGCGAGTTCTGAAAACATGTACAGATACTAATTGTAATTAAGTCATGCTAAATCTCATTACTCAGTATCAGACCATTCAATTAGTACTTTCATGTGCATTTAATTAAGACACAAATCAGACTTGGATGAGCGTACCATACTCAGTGTGACTGTAGGTTTCTCTGCAGGGGTGGACTGTAGACTGCTGCCTTTATTCGAGTCTACACAGACAAAAGCAAAGTCATGTGATTTTATATATATAGTTTATCATAAATGAATGCAAATGATTTGGTCTAGCAAGTTATGGTTTCTCATATTAATCTAAAAAAGTGTCAATTCAGTCAGCAAAATAATGTGTAATTGCATGCCTTCTGTTGGGATGATCAGTGGAGGTGAGTCTGCATTGTCCTCCAGCACTGAGGTCAGTCTAAGAGTCATCTCAGCCACTGCCACCGGGTCTATATCAGCCAGCTGACACATATAGGCCACTTCACACAGAAGGAACAGAGTCTGGACCCACTGCATAATAAAGCCACAATTAACTGCATTCGTTAATAACAGTTCTCTTTGAGTTTAGGTGAATATTGACAGCAAACTTTATTTCTGAAGAGGTACTTTTTATATAAAGATAAGACAAATGGATCTCTTGCTGAAAATGTATCGCCTTTCTGTAGTCACGATTATCGAATGGTATATAAAGCGCATCTGTGATTTACAGACAGTGACTTATGAATGGGGGCAGCACGGTGGTGTAGTGGTTAGCGCTGTCGCCTCACAGCAAGAAGGTCCTGGGTTCGAGCCCCGGGGCCGGCGAGGGCCTTTCTGTGCGGAGTTTGCATGTTCTCCCCGTGTCCGCGTGGGTTTCCTCCGGGTGCTCCGGTTTCCCCCACAGTCCAAAGACATGCAGGTTAGGTTAACTGGTGACTCTAAATTGACCGTAGGTGTGAATGTGAGTGTGAATGGTTGTCTGTGTCTATGTGTCAGCCCTGTGATGACCTGGCGACTTGTCCAGGGTGTACCCCGCCTTTCGCCCGTAGTCAGCTGGGATAGGCTCCAGCTTGCCTGCGACCCTGTAGAAGGATAAAGCGGCTAGAGATAATATGAGAGACTTATGAATGCCTGTGTTGTTTCTCTGTCATATTTGTGTGACTGTTTGTAATAATGATATACGCAGTGTAATGTATGGGAGAGGTATATATCAGGATAGATGGACAGAAAGCTTCTTCGTATTCCTTAAAATTAAGTGCAGACCCAATAGGTGCAATAATATCAATTTTTGTGGTGCTTACTGTATGTGTTAATGCATATTTTAAGCATTTTACTGTTTTCACATTTATTTAGGTAGATTTTATAACAAATGAAATGCTAAGTATAGAGTTAATCAGAAGTTAAAGTTTTCACTGAACAATTGAAGTAAGCTATTTAGAAGTCAAAAGATCTGGCTCTTATTGTTAAGCTGCGCCTAGTGCTTCGATTCCGTTTCCATTTAACCATCAAGTAATATTAACTGGCGTTGAGTGGTATATCAGATAGACGAGTTCAATATCATGGTAGCTGAATGGAATATATCTGATATACCACGAAAAAAAGCCAGCTAATATTATTATTATAATATATACACATTCCTTTCGGGTGTTCAACATGTCTTTCTCTTTCAAAATTCTCTCAAAATCTTCCGTATTTAACTAAACAAACCTGGCGGCCATGTTTGTTTACAAATTGTCACAGTCACTCGCTAGTGCGGAACTTTTACATCTCCGACATGTCTCTTTTCTAGTTTTTCGATGTCCATTGATATGCTTTTCTCTTGTAAATATGTATGAAGAATATCTAATGAAGTTTTGGTAGCCTTTCGTTTGTTCAACGTGTCTTTCTCTTTCCCGCCGAACAAAGAAATGCTTCTGCGCATGCACAGCAGAAAACTCTCTCATTGGATATTCGCATCAGCTCCGACGTGTGATGTCATGTTGTCTTGATAACCATGCAATATCGTAAACCATATTCAATGCTCATTCTCCATTGGGTAGAGTGACATACTATACCGTATGTAGGATAAGCGATATGCAAACAATATTGCATGCTATCAAACCAAATGAATGAAACCCGCTAGAAGAGAATAGAATACATGGTTTTATTCCATGGAAAAAGTGTCCTGTATGTATAATAATTTACAATAACACATTTCCACATTCAGTATTCAATATGTTTGAACTGAATGCTGGTATGTTAACCCCCATAGTTATGTTTGCTGAAGCAGGTTCTAAAACAGCAACACACTAAAGTGAGCACCAAAATGACCAGACTAAAACTAAGAGTGAGTCTTGAGTCACTTCTTGAACCTGAGTTCAGACTTATGATTCAATTGTAGAGAGAGAGTACAGTTCAACCCTGATTCAACTGATCACCTGCAGCAGCGTACTATACATATTGTGGATATCCAGACCAAAGAACACAAAAAAATTCTGAATAAAGTTCATAACATACTAATCTTTATTTCTGTGATTTCTACTTGAACTTGGTTTTTATACATTTCCCATCAACATACAGTACCAGTCAAAAGTTTGGACACTCCTACTCATTCATAGGTTTCTCTGTATTTTGTACATTGTAGATTTTCTACATTATAGAATAATACTGAAGACATCAAAACTATGAAATAACATATGGAACATGTATGGAATTATGTGGTGAACAAAAGAGTGTTCAAAAAAATATGTTTCGTATTTTAGATTCTTCAAAGTAGCCACTGTTTACCTTGATGCCGTTTTGCACACTACTGGCATTATCTTAACCAGCTTCATGAGGTAGTCACCTGGAATGCGTTTCAGTTAACAGCTCTGCCTCGTCAAAAATTAATTAGCGCAATTTCTTGACTTCTTAATGTGTTTGAGATCAAACAGTAAATAATAAATAAAACAATAACAGTAAATAGCCCTATTCCACAACTGTAGTAATCCATATTGTGTCAAGAACCGCTCAGCTAAGTAAAGAGAAACGACATCCATCATTACTTTAAGACATGAAGTGTCTTTTAATTAATAAAAATAAAGAAAAACAATTGAATTAGAAGGTGTGTACAAACCTTTGACTGGTACTGTATTTCTGACCAATGAATGAAAAGTTCAGGCTGTTTCCAGACCTACCATGAAGTTCTTTTCTGATTCACTTAAATCTGTGCAATGTTAAACCAAATAAAAAAAAAAAAAAATCCAATTTGACTAATTCTTACTAGGTAACAAGACTAAAATATCCATCCATCCATTATCTGTAGCCGCTTATCCTGTTCTACAGGGTCGCAGGCAAGCTGGAGCCTATCCCAGCTGACTACGGGCGAAAGGCGGGGTACACCCTGGACAAGTCGCCAGGTCATCACAGGGCTGACACATAGACATAAACAACCATTCACACTCACGTTCACACTCACGGTCAATTTAGAGCCACCAATTAGCCTAACCTGCATGTCTTTGGACTGTGGGGGAAACCGGAGCACCCGGAGGAAACCCACCCAGACACGGGGAGAACATGCAAACTCCGCACAGAAAGGCCCTCGCCGGCCATTGGGCTCAAACCCAGGACCTTCTTGCTGTGAGGCGACAGTGCTAACCACTACACCACCCTGCCACCCAAGACTAAAATATGAGAAAGTTTATTGCCATTTTAAGATAAAATCGATTTAAGATATTGTCACGAAGTCAAAATAGCACATCAATCTGGCATATACCTTGACTGGGAAGGCCATTTTGGCCATGTAGCATGCTGGGTCAGAGTGTCCAGCCTGAGCTCTCTGAAACACAAGCTTACATTTCGTCCAGAGGAACAGTAAAATATCCAGGACCAGGTCCTCATCTGGTCTGATGTCCTGAACACAGATACACATAGTATACATGAACACAGTCGGCAGTCTTTCACCACTGAAATTACAAGTTGCATAAAATGGCAGAGATGTGTGTATCAGAGAGCTAACCTGGGCTGCTTCAGACACAGACACATGCAGCGTCTGGACCAGATTTAGGAGCGCATCTGTCATGCTAATTAGCTCTGAAGATTGGTCTTTATCTGTGAGTGAAAAATAAAGAAAGTGGTTTGGGTTGGATAATGCTAGTACAGAAGAATGTAGAAAACATTCACAGTACAATATGAAAAGACTGGTGCAAATTTATTTAAACTTGATAACTTAGTCGTACAGTGTACCAATATTTCCACGAACACCCTTATGATCACAGCATAGTTTTAGTCTATGTATATACTCTATAGATTGTTCTGGTATACAAAAATAATAAAAAAAAAAAAAAAAACAGGTGGTGTGAGTCAGCCTGACATGAAGCAGTTAATTATTTTCCAATGACAGCATATCCATTAAGTTTTATTCTTCTCATACCACAACAATCTGTCAATGTGAGCAATTTATAGTTCTTAAAGAAGAAGACATACTTTTTTTATCAGATTGTAAATAGATTTAATGTTTTGGAACACCCAGGAAACAAGATCGTTCCTGTTATCATTTAAATTATACACTATATGGCCAAAAGTTTGTGGACACCTGACCATAACCCCTACGTGTGAAGGAATAAGGAAAGGTACACATATGGGTGTGCGGGTCAGGTGTCCACAAAGTTTTGGCTATATAGTGTAGAAGAATTTCATAGGGGATTTATAGTAATCCCCTCAGCAAGTTCTCTGCTTTCTCTCTCTATGTTCATAAGATTAAAAAAAAAAAAAAATACAGCTTGTCATGTTACCAA
This sequence comes from Neoarius graeffei, assembly GCF_027579695.1. Lineage (NCBI taxonomy): Eukaryota > Metazoa > Chordata > Actinopteri > Siluriformes > Ariidae > Neoarius > Neoarius graeffei. The sequence goes on from NC_083589.1 coordinate 45,971,978, forward strand.
GAAAATGCAAATCAAAATACCTCCATCCTGATTCAGAAAATATATGACTCAGAACATATCTGTGCTGATGTTGGAGAATAAAACCATAAATGTTAATTCAACATCCCCTCACAGAAAAGTTCAACACTTTAACAGATATTGATACCAGTTTGAATGTCAGCCATGTGGTCTTTAATCCCCAGCTGGACCCTTTGAGTAGACACAAGACGCTCCATGGCCTCCAGTAGAGTAAGCTCCAGCTCAGCTTTCCGGAAGACATTACCCTCCAGGCTCTACCAAAATTAAAAAAAAAAAAAAAATCAATACACTGCAAAATGCAAAACAGTTCATTTTGAAACACGTCCAGGGGCGTAGCTTGGGGGGGGCTGGGGTGCCCGTGACCCCCCCGGACCATAAATTTTTTCAATAGCCGCATAAGAATATTAAAAAAGCGCCCACTGTAATTTTTCTAACATTTTTTTAAAACTAGATTGTCACCTCAGCCTCATTAGGGTTTCTATAACCTTGTATGGACTTCCTGTGGTTTGGGTGCGAAAACCCAGTTTGTCAGAGTGTGTGCGGGAGAGGTGGATGCAAGTGCAGATATGTTAAATAATACACAGTGCGATATGAGCATAAAGTGCATGGAACACACACAACAGGCAAACAGCAGGCAAAGTCGTAATCGAGGAAACAGGCAGGAGGTCGATCGAGGCACGGACAGAATATCAGAGGCAAAACTATACAAGATCAAGGGACGAGAAACAGGAGTCGAAAAACCAGGAGGTCGACAGAGACAGGAAACAAGGCTCAGTAAGGCACACTAGACGCGGGATAATACTTCGCATTGTCCTTGCATGGGCGCAGTCCTTAAATAGCCCAAACATAGTTCATTGATTAAAGACAGGTGTTCTTTGTTAACGGCGCATGTGCCGGCACTCGTTAGGTGCGTGCGCAGCCCGAGGCGCGCCTTCAGGTGCACGAGCCAAGGTGCGCAGGACTGAAACAGTTCTGTGCAAATGCAACACGAGTGCACAAGAAAGCATGCTCAAGCTGCCAGTGTAGCCGCAGTCTTTTTAGTTGCGAATTACGAGTATTTCCTCTTGTGTTAATAATTCGCCATGTCAAAACAAGCGTAACTTTCTTCCTTCTTTCGACGTGAAGAGAGGTAAGCAATTTATTATATATTTTTTTCCATCAAAGTTGCATTTTGTGGCTTCGAAGCTAAGTTTTAGTGTGCTGTTTCTAGAACACGGCATCAAGAAAACATGGAAGAAACAGCAATAATGGAAGAGCCGGTTTCTAAGCTACCTAAAACTAGCAATGGTAATTATTTTTTTTTACATAATGTACTCAGGCTGCCAGTCAGTGTGTGCCCCCCCCCCCCCCTTTGAAAAATCCTAGCTACGCCCCTGATGTCTATCATTTAACCAGCTGACTTACAGACAGTACTGTCACAAGGTTGTCTGAAAGGTTGCAAAACATGTCCCACTGTTCATATCTAAACAGGAGCTTCACAAACTTCACTGCAGCATCCACTGAAATTTGATTTTTCCCTGTGGTAAAAGTCAGAATAGCCATGAGTTATGCATCAGATCCAGTTAAAATACAGAACATCTAAAAAATGAAGAAGTTTAAGATTCACCAGCTACTGCCATCTCCATGAGGCTGCAATTAGGAGCGAGGGCATTCAAAGACAAAGGCAAGCTTTCATTGCGGACTCGGTCAGAGGAACCAGCATTTCCTAAACCATAAATGAAAGTTAAAACCACAAGCTAAATCAAACAGTGGTTCATTTCTATACAGGCTGGATGAGACAGGAGGGATACCGGATAGTAAGCTGATGCCAGCGGACATGAGCTCGAATGCCACCTTCTGTATATCGGGGTCATCCGGTATGCCAGTCTGCAGGGGTCTGCGGGAACTGTCCGACAGAGCCGCCAATACTGCAAGGAACTGAGCAGCATTTCCGTCAAACAGCTCCATCAAGATGCGCTCAGTTGTTGTACGAGGCCATGGGTTCTGGAGTGAAACCAGAATAATCAAAATAGAAAGAACAGCAGACATGTTAAAACAAAACAAAACAAAAATTATTAGCAGTGTGCAGTATCTATAAATATAAAGCATACTTATAAAATACTTAGTATCATATATATTTAGTATATGTCTATATATTTAAGAGTTATTCCATGAAATCGAGTCGTACATGAGCTGATAGCGCCTCGTCGGCTATAAGCCATGTACAACGAGATTGAGTGGAATAACTTTTATTCTATCCACATTCACTGGATTGTGAAAAACAGAGCATTGGTATTTTCATTTTTTGCAAATTCGATAAATAAAAACTTTATACAAAACGTCCGACAAAATCATTTCCGCTAAGAATGTAAACAAACCGGCGAAATCACAGTAGCAATTTGTGAAAAATGCTATAATAATAATTCTTGAAAAATTAAAAAAAGACTTGTTCTTACCATCAAATATTTTTATTCCATATTTTGTTACTTTTTTGTATTTTTGGTGGTTTTGTTTTCGAGTAGAGTTTTTATTTCGTCCTTGGTTGGTTCAGCAACACGCGCTGCCATTTTATTTTTCTCTACTCACGGCATATGAGCTGATAGCCTAGTAGTAGAGTCGCCAATCAGAGTGTGCAATTGCTCGTATCCAGTGAATGTGGGTAGAATATGAAATAAAATGTGTATATATATATATATATATATATAAATAAATAAAAAAGTATAATGTTCTTGCTATACATACTAGAGGGTGTAACCCTGGCATAAAAAGGATACTCACATGCTGATCATCCCTGAGACTGCCCTTCTGTTTCAACCTGAAAAATCCTTTAGGTTTTCTCCGAGATTCATACACTGAGCGTTTAAACACCATGACTGCAACCTACACGCCAACACAGCAGCATTACAAAAGCTTGGATAAACACACATTCACCATAGCATAACAATAAATCAGGTACCATAAAGAATCCAATTTAATATCATAAAGCTATAGTCAGTGATATTGGTGGACGTTAACTGAATCCAAACAAATATAGCTCCTCTCATCACTGTTCCCTAAGAACATGCGATCAGAAGTAATAAATGTTGGTTTAAGCTAGACAAAGGACCTGACAGTACGAAGAAACAAATGCCTCTTTGCCATGTCTGGTTGTATGTTGATTTTTTCCCCTTCCATTTACAGAGACTAGGGCATCACAGAGACCAGGTTACTGACCGCTTCCAAAAATAACTTTAAAAAAAAAAAAAGAGTTCTGAAATGTCTGATCCTGTTTTTAGCAGAAATCCTTTTCAAAGATGAGTTCATCCATACTTTGATGGTGGCGTCTTTAAAGGCTTGTTTTGTGTCTGGTGATGATGGAACCCCACTCAACTTCTCCAACTTCCCTAGTTCATCTATTTTACCAAGAGCTCGTCGAGCAAACACCTGGCCAAAATAAAAGACACAATGTAGTGAATAAGAGAAGCCTAAACTAAGCCTATAGCCTCGCAGATTATGATGGTTACACATGCAGATTCCTCATCTCTCTTTGTAGCCATATTATATTATAGTTACATGGGTGATTCCATGATTGAGGTAATTTTCTCTTGCAAATCTTAAATAAGCTTTTAAAAATCATTTTTCAACACTCAATCTAAGAAAGCATGCGTTTAATCATTTACAAAACATGATAACCCTGCTCACGCAACATTTTCTCAATATTTTTGCTGACTATGCCTGAATTTTGCTCTTAAATCAGTAACAGGGTTGAAATTTTTTTTTGCATAGAATTACCAAATACACAAGGTGGTTAACTAGCACCCATGCAAATAAAATGATAACATTAAGGTCATTCTATTTATTCACTTCAACCTTATTTTAATTATATTTTTTACTTTCAATCTATAATTGCACTTTTCCTTTTCTTCCTATGATCTTGATGCAGTCTGAATGATGCACCTTCCTTTTGAATATGTGACGCTTGGAATATTTAATTTCATGAGTGGATTAATGTTATGGAACACAATTAAAATGTACATTTTTCATAACCTATATTGCATGACTCATTGAAAATAACATTTCAATATGATATCTTAAATGGTTTCACACATGAATGCAAAATATAATATTGTTTTCATTATTATATCTCAAGGTAAAGTGGAATAATACTGGGCTAGAACAGGCAAAAATGACCATTCATAGGTTTTATTATTGATTTTAAGTTATTTTTGTGAAAAAGGACATAGTTTATAGAGAAGGTGTCTGAAATGTATTTTACCTTTCGTTTACATACCTATATACTGGATTTGTGTACAGTGGTGCTTGAAAGTTTGTGAACCCTTTAGAATGTTCTATATTTCTGCATAAATATGACCTAAAACATCTTCAGATTTTCACACAAGTCCTAAAAGTAGATAAAGAGAACCCGGTTAAACCAATGAAACAAAAATATTATACTTGGTCATTTATTTATTGAGGAAAATGATCCAATATTACATATCTGTGAGTGGAAAAAAGTATGTGAACCTTTGCGTTCAGTATCTGGTGTGACCCCCCTTGTGCAGCAATAACTGCAACTAAACGTTTCCGGTAACTGTTGACAGGGGTTAAATTGGGATTGGTTATGTGGGGGGGGGGCTCTGCCTCGTACCCGCCCCTGCCCCCGCCACCCTGCCCCAATATACTTTTTGGAAAATAACCCTCTAATTTGATAACCATATCATATTGCACAGAGATATACACCTTATCTGTGTGTTGTAGGCCTATGTGTGTCTTGTAGTGCCCCCCTACACATTATGGCAGTTTGAATGTAGATTGGTTGGCCAATGTAACAGATTGTACAGGTTGTTGTACATTGGTTTGAAGGAAATGATTAGTGGGGGGTCTGGGGGTCCTCCCCCAGAAGCTTTTTATTATCATACATGTTATTTGCTGAATTCTGGTGCATTTTAATAAGTTGTTAGCTGACTTTACAGAGGTAGGTTGAGCAATATCATGTTAAATCTTGTCACATGCCTACAGGTGAAAAATGTGAAGGAGAAATGTTCAGTGAGAAAATTTGAAGGCTTGCACAATCTTAAACCAAAACAGTTGATTTATTTTGGAGGATAAATGTTAAATATGCCAAAACACTGTCAGTCAAATTGTCAATCAAATATATTCATGCAGTGAATGCAACCAAATACAAACAACACTATAACATTGGAAGCATTTAATATTATTGTTATTATTATGTATTCAATTATTTATTTGGCATGTGGTGCTTTTTGTATTGTCTAGAACATACATAAGATGAGCATATTATAGCAGCAAAATAGATGCACAATCATTTGAATGCAGCAAGTTTTGCTGCATTCAAATGATTGTGCTTCTATTTTGCTGCTATAATATGCTCATCTTATGTATGTTCTAGACAATACAAAAAGCACCACATGCCAAATAAATAATTGAATACATAATAATAACAATAATTACACTAATAATACACTAATATTAACAATAAATAATAATAAATTAACATTAAATTAAATATTAACAATAAATAATAAAACACTAATAATATTAACAATACAATGGACATAATCATTATCATATTTTTTATTATTAAAACAAAATATCAAATAATACTGAAGAGGGGAAAAAATAATACTGATCTAAATATGTTGTGTTTTTATTTTTAGACAGTATGTGTTTTGCTAAACACATACTGTCTAAAAATAAAAACAACATATTTAGATAAGTATTATTTTTTCCCCTCTTCAGTATTATTTGATATTTTTTATTATTAAAAACAAAATATGATAATGATTGGATCGTATGCAGGTAAAAGGGGAGACGGTGTACGGAGAAAATTATAAACAAGTCACAACGCTGAAACACAAGCCCAAAAACCCGCAAACCACGACTTCTGATTTTTTTTAAAGCGAGCTCACAAAAAAAGAAACCCCAAAGTCGCTTATAAAAAGCGGAATTGGCAACCCACGCAGTGTTCCAGAAACCAGAATCTCTGATCGCAAGTTCTGTTCTAAATAGCTTTGACAGGTCGTCTTGTTATCAGGAAAACTATGATCTATCTCATAAAAGTCATGGGTTTATTGATTAATAAAACGATATTTAATTATTCAGAACTGAAAATCGTGAAAAGGGTTTGTTGCTTTTGATGTGTGCGTGATCATATGCCATCCGCTCCGAGCTTATGTGCCGGGGCTCAGCCCCGGACAGCCCCGGCCCAATTTAACCCCTGACTGTTGATCAGTCCTGCACACCGGCTTGGAGGAATTTTAGCCCATTCCTCCGTACGGAACAGCTTCAACTCTGGGATGTTGGTGGATTTCCTCACATGAACTGCTCGCTTCAGGTCCTTCCACAACATTTCGATTGGATTAAGGTCAGGACTTTGACTTGGCCATTCCAAAACATTAACTTTATTCTTCTTTAACCATTCTTTGGTACAGTAGAACGACTTGTGTGCTTAGGGTCGTTGTCTTGCTGCATGACCCACCTTCTCTTGAGATTCAGTTCATGGACAGATGTCCTGACATTTTCCTTTAGAATTCATTGGTATAATTCAGAATTCATTGTTCCATCAATGATGGCAAGCCGTCCTGGCCCAGATGCAGCAAAACAGGCCCAAACCATGATACTACTACCACCATGTTTCACAGATGGGATAAGGTTCTTATGCTGGAATGCAGTCTTTTCCTTTCTCCAAACATAATGTTTCTCATTTTTCCAATAGCCTTCTGGCTTGTCCACATGATCTTTAGCAAACTGCAGACAAGCAGCAATGTTCTTTTTGGAGAGCTGTGGCTTTCTCCTTGCAACCCTGCCATGCACACCATTGTTGTTCAGTGTTCTCCTCATGGTGGACTCATGAACATTAACATTAGCCAATGTGAGAGAGGCCTTCAGTTGCTTAGAAGTTACCCTGGGGTCCTTTGTGACCTCGCCGACTATTACATGCCTTGCTCTTGGAGTGATCTTTGTTGGTCGACCACTCCTGGGGAGGGTAACAATGGTCTTGAATTTCCTCCATTTGTACACAATCTGTCTGACTGTGGATTGGTGGAGTCCAAACTCTTTAGAGATGGTTTTGTAACCTTTTCCAGCCTGATGAGCATCAACAACAATTTTTCTGAGGTCCTCAGAAATCTCCTTTGTTCATGCCATGATGCACTTCCACAAACATGTTGTGAAGATCAGACTTTGATCGATCCCTGTTCTTTAAATAAAACAGGGTGCCCACTCACACCTGATTGTCATCCCATTGATTGAAAACACCTGACTAATTTCACCTTCAAATTAACTGCTAATCCTAGAGGTTCACATACTTTTGCCACTCACAGATATGTAATATTGGATCATTTTCCTCAATAAATAAATGACCAAGTATAATATTTTGGTCTCATTTGTTTAACTGGGTTCTCTTTATCTACTTTTAGGACTTGTGTGAAAATCTGATGATGTTTTAGGTCATATTTATGCAGAAATATAGAAAATTCTAAAGGGTTCACAAACTTTCAAGCACCACTGTATGTATTATCAGTAGGAAACAAATGGCAACTTAATCATGGATTCACCCATTTAACTTAAGGCATACTGTTTATTTACTGCTATAAAATATTCAGTAAATACAGTACAACTAACGTGAACAGGAAAGCTATGTAGGTATTAAAGGGAGGAATATACGCTTAAAGGATTGAAAATTTTAAGAGGGGAAACATAGTTCCATGCTCTTCCATCAGCTTTATAACAATCAGGACAGCATCGTCATCATTTTAGCATTACAGAGACAGCAGCGTGGTTTTGATCATTAAAGTGGGAAACTGACCTCTGCCTGCACAGCAGCCTGGCCATCATAGTAACATTCACAAACACTACAGTACAGTGTAGCCCTCCAGGACAGGAAACTTGGAGTTTGCAGTGGGATGGATGTCTCCAGACACACACATGCCCATAGTAAATACTGCAGAGCCTAAGAGAAAGAAACACAGTGGATTGTTTAAAATGGTTTAGAATCCACAATGCTGCATGACGTGCTATTCGTGAAAACATGCATGGTTGGTTGGTTACCTGTGCAGAGTGACTCATGGACATCAAGAACCTACATATGTTATAGATGTACAAAGAACCTGGGGGAGAGAACTGAAATACTTACAACCACATTATGGAACTATTTTACATCACTTTACTTCGGTGAGAAGAGCTGTGATATTACGTACCATTGTACAACAGCCAGCACAGACTCTCATGGGGCAGGATGGCTTGCATAATGATGCGCAAAAATGCTAGAATGCTGAACAGTTTCTGCATCCCGATGTAATCTGGCTGCTTGCACTTCTCGCGTTCCAAGTAAAAAGTACACAAGCATTCCCCATACAGAGCACGGAGCTAACAAACACACAGGCAAGCAGTTAACAGACTTAACAGAACACATCTCTTTGGTCCAGTAGAAGCTACTGAGTAGCTTTTACAAACACATTGGTAGTTCAAATATGCCTAACTGTAAACTTTGCTCCTGCAGTTTGAAAGCCATGTGGGAAGAAGCCCTGCTTGAGTTGCTCCACATCGCTGACGTTCTCCAAACTAGCAGGGGAGAACCGGTATAGGTAGCGTGTGTATCCTTGCCACAGCGCCAATCTGTAAAACTACACACAACAACATAGCAAATGATCTTTATACTCCAGATCTACTTAATAAAGAATCCACATCATCACTGATATGTTTACAACATACACTCAGAGGTCACTGTAACAATAGTACTATGCCAGTCACCAAAGAGAATCCATAATTACCAGTGCCACTCAGTGCATGGTATGTTATATTTATATCCCTCATCAAAAAAATTCCCGTGCAGGGATTGGCCAAGGATGGCTCATGGGACATGAAATAGTCTCACCAGTGATTAAGAAATGTATCTCATGACGTCAAAAATTGAAAAAAAAAAAAAAAAGGATATGGTGTGAGTCAGTCATGGTATATCCTGGATATACCATGAACTGACGTCATAATTTCAAGCTATACTGCCGACTTGAGTCACAGCTGTGGCTCCACAAGCATTTCTGTGTGTGTAGATCTACGTATCATGATCATGCCTAGCAAGGCAGGTGACAGCATAGTACATTGCACATGCACAGGTCGAAGGTCACTCCGACATAAACACAATATGGCTGCCTCCAGTGTGTTTATGTCAAGATTCAATCTTAACAGTTTGGAATTTTTTGATGAAGGATATAAATCAAATATACCATGCACTGAGAGGCACCGGGAATTATGGATTCTCTTCAGTGACTGGCACAGTACTATTTTCTTCAGGGCTGTGCCCCTTACAAAATACTACTATGCCAGTCACCATCCATAATTCATAAATCAGAGAATAAACATGGTTCGTTTAAACAAACACTTAACTGTTCAAATGTTCTATGTTTTAATTAGGAGTATAAGTCTGAATATTGATCTTTTACATTATTTTTAATGTTAACAATTGTATTTTGTAATGTCACAACATCAATTCAGCCCTAGGGCTGCGACTGTGTGATATGAAGTTGTATTCTTAATAAAAAACATTACTACTAATTTCAACCGGAGCCTCTCAGTGCATGCGTCCAATCTCTAGTCACATTTTCAAAACTCTAAACACAATTAGCGCAACACAACATCAGTCTGTTGTGGACCGTACCATTAACATAATGAATGTTGTTTTCACAGACTATGCACCCAATTAGGGCGGCACGGTGGTGTAGTGGTTAGCGCTGTCGCCTCACAGCAAGAAGGTCTGGGTTCGAGCCCCGTGGCCGGCGAGGGCCTTTCTGTGTGGAGTTTGCATGTTCTCCCCGTGTCCGCGTGGGTTTCCTCCGGGTGCTCCGGTTTCCCCCACAGTCCAAAGACATGCAGGTTAGGTTAACTGGTGACTCTAAATTGACCGTAGGTGTGAATGTGAGTGTGAATGGTTGTCTATGTGTCAGCCCTGTGATGACCTGGCGACTTGTCCAGGGTGTACCCCGCCTTTCGCCCGTAGTCAGCTGGGATAGGCTCCAGCTTGCCTGCGACCCTGTAGAAGGATAAAGCGGCTAGAGATAATGAGATGAGATGTTCAAAGCCATGAATATAGTGTAAATCTTTTACTTCTGCAACAAAAGCAGGTCATATTGAAACAGCTGATAAGCATGTTTGAATGAACAGGGGTGGTTTTCCCAAAAGCATTGTAGCACAAAGATCATCATTAAATGGTAGAGCGAGCATCGCAATGAACACTTTCTCTCCTAGTTAAGATGCTCTTAGCGTTAAGAGGCTTTTGGGAAACCCACCCTGGATCATTGAAACACTAAGAAACAGCTGATTTACTGTAAGTTGTGTAAAACAGACCAACTTCAGCTGATTCCAATCTCAAACAAAGACATAATCAGATCTTGAAGTTCTTTCACTTACATGGACATATTTAATAAAAGAAAGGGACATTCTGGTTTGAGTTTGTTTAATGTGGATACACAACAACACAGAGGTGCAGAGAGAGGAAAAAATAATGTCTGGACAAGGAAGAGGAAGATGACCAGGCAGAGGAACAGCTGGACCAGGACATGGGAGAAGAGTAAGAATGCATGGTGCTCAAAGGAGTAAGAACTTTTGTTACTGATGTAATATAGAACAGGACTGGGGTGGGTTTCCCAAAAGCCTCTTAACGCTAAGAGCATCTTAACTAGGAGAGACAGTGTTCGTTGTGATGGATACAGGAAACAGGATAGGTGTTATAACTTATGCAGCATACATGTACATGCATGCATTTTCACTGATAAAACGTAAAAGGCTAATCAAATAATCAGATGAACTGAGACGATCACATTCTGAAGCAAATTAAATAATCTTATACCAGTAACTTAAACACACAATACAAGTTACATGTATTAATCTAAATGCAGGTAAACAACATGGGTCGTTTTTGTTGTTTTTTATCCAAATACGAGTTGGAGCTTACCTGTCTTTGTTCTCGCTTCTTGAAAGCCGATCTTGTGGCCGATTGTTTTGAAACGATCTGACTTTCAGTTGTTTGTTCAGTTCTCCATTCATTCGTTTCTTCCACATAAGGGCGAGATGGCAGCAATATCCAGTTTAGAAATAAGACGGCTGCTCCACTCATTCTCTATTTTGTCCATACGGAGTACCCCGCCATTACTGCTTGGCTCAGGCAATTACTAAAACCTGGGACAGAATGGGACGTCACTGGTTTTAGCAACAACCGCGGGGAGGTCACTGCCCGAGCGATATGTCCCATCCTGTTCCATCCCGGGTTTTACCAACACTCCGGGAGAACTGGTGCAACTGAACTTTGCTTTTTTTAAAAATAAATAAATACTTTTCTTGTAGTTTTCTTTTCCTTTAATTGTTGGGACTGCACCCTCTTTTCAATACGGGCTTATAGCCAACGCTCCTCAACAGATCAGAGGTCTCGTACGAGTCTTCAGTAAAATGTGCAGAGCAGAGGAGAGACCGCTTCGTAGGTGCCCAATGTGCCCGTGAACTTCTCGCAAAACGCGTCTAAATCTTTGCAATTTGAATATTCTTGGGCCATGAATGCAACGTAAATCCACCTTCTCTCATGTTGTTGCACCCGCCAGCAACACATCTACGTGGCATGGCGATAAATTAGCTCAAAATGGAGGATCGGAGTTTCAGTCAGCTCTGTGTTTTAGTATAGCAGAAATGGAGATGAGACCGATAGACTTCCTGCGGTGACGTTACAGACGTCAAGGTCATTCACTCACACCGCTACCTATATAAATCACTTTAATCGTAAAAATTACGGTATTAGATTTATTGTTAACGCTTAAAACTATTCCTGTGCCATTCTTGAGGTCTCAAGGCATTTATAAAAGAAAGTGAGGCCATGGTTCTGCGTATATGCTTTAACGATGATCTTTGTGCTATGATGCTTTTGGGAAACCCACCCCTGTAGAATTTTGTTAGGGGTTATCTCTTTTGTTCTGTTTTTTTTTTTTTTTACTGGATTTGTGTATTTTAATTTTTACACATTGAGAACTCAGAACCAAACTCAGAACTCGGCCATTACACATTTAGAACTAAGAAGTTATAATACAGGTGTGTCTAATAAGGGATAGTCTGACATGCATGATCTATAAAATTGTGGGATAAACTGGGAATAGAGGAAATAAAAGGTCTTACTTTATTCTCGAAAAGAAAATCTGCAATGTCCAGCAGATGCTCCTCATAATAAAGGCTTGGGAGACAAGGTTCATATTTCTTCCAGATCTCAAACAGTTTCAAAGACCTGTCAAAAACAAGTTTCATCAAATCATCAACTAAATGAACATTAAATGTAAACGAAGGCATGACATTCGGACTAAATAAAGGTAAATCAGGATGATGTCAACACGTATATATTTTATACAGATACTATACTGAGTTAGACCCCATGTTTTTACCCTCTTGAATGAGAGAAGTGGTCGAAGGTTGGCGAATCATGAACTCTTTTCATATACAACTTAAACTCTTTTAAATCCTTCTCAAAAGCGGAAATAACAGGGTTAGATTTATCTAAGGCTCCATAATATGAAGCTGGTAAAGGCTCCATTTTAAACCCGAGTAATTATCAATGTGAACCGGGGAGCAAAAGTTTATTAACGTTGCTATGGAGACGCACGGGCTCAGAGCACTGAGGGTTACGTCAAAAATATCTGCATGCTGATTGGCCAATACGCAAGTGACGCGTCCAAGCCGCCATTTTACCACGCACATCCTGTGTACTTGGCTTACACATACGTCATATCCGATCAAATTTGCCCCAAGAAAAGTATTTTCTGACTTTTTCCCCCTTTCATTACCTCCTCTTATTGTCTCAACTTTACCCCCATTATTTACATATCTATATAGCTTTCCCCTTCATTGTTACTGTTTTTTTCCCCTTTTCCAGTCCATCCATCCATCCATCCATTATCTCTAGCCGCTTTATCCTGTCCTACAGGGCCGCAGGTAAGCTTGGAGCCTATCCCAGCTGACTACGGGTGAAAGGCGGGGTACACCCTGGACAAGTCGCCAGGTCATCACAGGGCTGACACATAGACACAGACAACCATTCACACTCACATTCACACCTACGGTCAATTTAGAGTCGCCAGTTAACCTAACCTGCATGTCTTTGGACTGTGGGGGAAACCGGAGCACCCGGAGGAAACCCACGCGGACACGGGGAGAACATGCAAACTCCACACAGAAAGGCCCTCGCCGGCCACTCGGCTTGAACCCGGACCTTCTTGCTGTGAGGCGACAGCGCTAACCACGACACCACCATGCCGCCCCTTTTCCAGTTCAGTATCTGATTTTTTTTTTGAACAGCTCTTTTACTACTATAATTATTTTTACGGAGATTATTTCACTTTTTCTCTTATTTTCTGTGCATCAGTGAGAATGGGGATGAGAGTGTAGTGAAGATGCAAGGAGTAGATGTAAGAAAGTTGGTGAATTCAAGTACCCGGGGTCAACTTTGCAGACAAAAGGGAAACAATCCCTGAACAAAATACAGTATGCCTAATGAGTGTAACGTCCGTGTAAAGTTTAAAGTCCGGCGCACACGGGTGATCGTGCAACTTTTTGACGCAAGCGAAAAATTGCTTTGTGTGCAGATATTTGCGATGGTGATTTTTTTGTTGCTTGCGACAGATCGCAGGCATCAAACTTGCTTGATATTCTGCGACAAAAACATCGCCAGTTGCTGACTTGTTGCAGAGATATCGCCACAGGTGCGTGTCTTTGCGATAACGAAGCGATCACCTCCAAAGGCTAAGCCAATCCCTGCCCGCGAAGTAGTCACATGATTTTCTTTACTCAAGATGGCGACTTCCACGGAAGCGGTATGGACAAAAAAAAAGTCATTTGATTTCCACGTGACTTGCATTCCCCTCCCCAAATCGCCCACTGGTCGCAGATAACACACACATGCAGCTACCCCGAGAGAAGGAACTTGCGTCCAAAAATCGCAATACGCTTGCGACGGTGTGCGCTGGGCTTAACCTCCACTGCACAAACATCAGTGAACACCCCAGTACACACACAGTGGTGTGTTTTCTAACTGCTCAGTGTTGCCCTTACTGTGATTATGAGAGCAAACCCGCGCCACTGTCCTGCTCACATGACTGTAGTTTTTCTCCTATAATAACAGCACTCTTCCCACATTTTTGACACCCATGAAAAAGGAGCCTAAGTCTTCCTTAATTTTTAATCCCAATGTAACCCCTACCTAGAGTTACGCTGTCCAAAGTTATCCAAGTTCTCCAGTTAATACATGAGAATTAAAGAAACGCACAAAACGGGGGCTGCGATAGTGAGGTGAGAAAGAGAGTGCAGGCAGGGTGGAGCAGTTGGAGAAGGATTTCAGGAGTCATTTGTGATAGGAAAGTCCCAGCAAAAGTGAAAGGTCAGATGTACAAGACAGTAGTGAGACCAGCTGTGATGCATGGATTGGAGACCGTACCCTTAACGAAGAGACAGGAGGAAAAGTTGGAGGTGGCGGAGTTGAGGATGTTAAGGTTTGCGATGGGAGTGACAAGGTTGGACAGGATAAGGAACGAGCACATCAGAGGGACAGCACATGTGGAGAGCTTGGGAATTAAGCTAAGAGAGATGAGACTGAGATGGTATGGGCACATCCTGAGAAGAGATGCAGAGCATGTTGGAAGGAGAATGTTGAGGATGGTGCTGCCAGGCACACAAAAATGAGGAAGGCCAAAGAGGAGATACATGGATGGGGTGGGAGAGGACATGAAAGTGGCAGGTGTGGTAGAGAAGGATGCGGAGGACAGGGAGCAATGGAGATGAAAGATCCGCTGTGGCGACCCCTAATCGGGAGCAGCCAAAAGAAGAAGATTTCACTTTCTCGTATACAGTGTATATTTCTCTTTTGTTTATTTCTTCCTCCTTTCTATTTAGGACAGTTGTTGAACCAGGATTATTTTCTCATGTTATTTGCCATTTTCACTTCATTCTCACAGTTACAGTGGGGCAAAAAAGTATTTAGTCAGTCACCAATTGTGCAAGTTCTCCCACTTAAAAAGATGAGAGAGGCCTGTAATTTTCATCATAGGTATACCTCAACTATGAGAGACAAAATGAGAAAAAAAATCCAGAAAATCACATTGTCTGATTTTTAAAGAATTTATTTGTAAATTCTCATCTCATCATTATCTCTAGCCGCTTTATCCTGTTCTACAGGGTCGCAGGCAAGCTGGAGCCTATCCCAGCTGACTACGGGCGAAAGGCAGGGTACACCCTGGACAAGTCGCCAGGTCATCACAGGGCTTTATTTGTAAATTATGGTGGAAAATAAGTATTTGGTCAATAACAAAAGTTCATCTCAATGCTTTGTTATATACCCTTTGTTGGCAATGACAGAGGTCAAATGTTTTCTGTAAGTCTTCACAAGGTTTTCACACACTGTTGCTGGTATTTTGGCCCATTCCTCCATGCAGATCTCCTCTAGAGCAGTGATGTTTTGGGACTGTCGCTGGGCAACACGGACTTTCAACTCCCTCCAAAGATTTTCTATGGGGTTGAGATCTGGAGACTGGCTAGGCCACTCCAGGACCTTGAAATGCTTCTTACGAAGCCACTCCTTCGTTGCCCGGGCGGTGTGTTTGGGATCATTGTCATGCTGAAAGACCCGGCCACGTTTCATCTTCAATGCCCTTGCTGATGGAAGGAGGTTTTCACTCAAAATCTCATAATACATGGCCCCATTCATTCTTTCCTTTACACGGATCAGTCGTCCTGGTCCCTTTGCAGAAAAACAGCCCCAAAGCATGATGTTTCCACCCCCATGCTTCACAGTAGGTATGGTGTTCTTTGGATGCAACTCAGCATTCTTTTTCCTCCAAACACGACAAGTTGAGTTTTTACCAAAAAGTTCTATTTTGGTTTCGTCTGACCATATGACATTCTCCCAATCCTCTTCTGGATCATCCAAATGCTCTCTAGCAAACTTCAGACGGGCCTGGACATGTACTGGCTTAACCCTTTGATGCAAAACATGGGTCAAAAGTGACCCGGCTGAGTTTTTATCTTTTATATCTTTGCAATAAATTAATTCCATCATTCAGTATTCAAGGTATTCCTCAATTAACTTGTTTTTGATCATCATACATCCTTATTTTATTTTTTCCTTTCTTACTTTTTGAATAAAAACCCTTTTTGTATCACTACCCTTCTAATGCACAACATGGGTCAAAAACGACCTGCATTCATTTTTTTTTCCAGGTTATTTCATGTATGGCTGAGTGTTTCTATGATATACTTTTGAAATAAATTCATTTTGTCATTTACTTTTCCAAATATGCAGTAAATGTCTTGTTTTTGTTTAGCACAAATCATCATTTTTATTTTTCCTTTCTTAAGTTATGAACAAGCACAGCTTTTGTAATTCTACATCAAGTTTACACACATGGGTCAGAACCGACCCGCATGCATTTACTACAGCGTTTGGTGGGAACTGTGAATTGTGCTTGTGTCAGACATTTCACAGCTCAGCACAGCGCCCTTTGCCCATCTAATACATGTAAGTAATGTTTTTCAATTGTTCTAACATTACCTTAGAAAAAAATTGATTATGTTTAGGTTACCTTGAGAGTGAGTAGATTACTTGTCAGAAAGTTACAAGTAATTACTATTAGCTACCGAGCTGTTGACATATTCTATTTTAGTTAGCTAATTTTATTGTAGTTGGCTTAGCTAACTACATAGTTAATAAATAAATAAATAACTGGCCCCATTCACTGCTAAAGTAATTACTTGAAACAAATTATTATTATAGTATTAAGACATTTAATTTTAAATCACACTTGGATGACCCATGTGTAGTAATAAAAAGTATTTTTGGTCATAAAGTAGGAAAGAAAAAATTAAATTAATGATGTGGTAATTAAAAACAAGATATTTAAAGAATACTTGGAATATTCAATCATAAAATAAATTGATTTCAAAAGATAGAGCAAAGAAAAACTCAGTCAGCATGAAATAACCTGGAAAATTAATGCGGGTCATTTTTGACCCATGTTGTGCATTAGAAGGGGTGTGCATATGTTTTGCATCAAAGGGTTAAGCAGGGGGACACGTCTGGCACTGCAGGATTTGAGTCCCTGGCGGCGTAGTGTGTTACTGATGATAGCCTTTGTTACTTTGGTCCCAGCTCTCTGCAGGTCATTCACTAGGTCTCCCCGTGTGGTTCTGGGAATTTGCTCACCGTTCTTGTGATCATTTTGACCCCACGGGGTGAGATCTTGCGTGGAGCCCCAGATCGAGGTTGATTATCAGTGATCTTGTATGTCTTCCATTTTCTAATAATTGCTCCCACAGTTGATTTCTTCACACCAAGCTGCTTACCTATTGCAGATTCAGTCTTCCCAGCCTGGTGCAGGTCTACAATTTTGTTTCTGGTGTCCTTTGACAGTTCTTTGGTCTTGGCTATAGTGGAGTTTGGAGTGTGACTGTTTGAGGTTGTGGACAGGTGACTTTTATACTGATAACGAGTTCAAACAGGTGCCATTAGTACAGGTAACGAGTGGAGGACAGAGGAGCCTCTTAAAGAAGTTGTTACAGGTCTGTGAGAGCCAGAAATCTTGCTTGTTTGTAGGTGACCAAATACTTATTTTACCGAGGAATTTACCAATTAATTCATTAAAAATCCTACAATGTGATTTCCTGGATTCTTTCCCCCCATTCTGTCTCTCATAGTTGAAGTGAAAATTACAGGCCTCTCTCATCTTTTTAAGTGGGACAACTTGCACAATTGGTGGCTGACTAAATACTTTTTTGCCCCACTGTATGTCTTAACAGGATTTATTGGTCACATAATTCACATCACACATGAACCAATCCAAAGGCATGTATACTACAGGGTGGTGTAGTGGTTAGCACTGTTGCCTCACAGCAAGAAGGTTCTGGGTTCAAGTCCAGCGGCTGACAGGAGCCTTTCTGTGTGGAGTTTGCATGTTCTCCCCATGTCTGCGTGGGTTTCCTCTGGGTGTTTTGGTTTGCCCCAAAGACATGCAGGTTAGGCTAATTGGTGGCTCTAAATTGACCATGAGTGTGAATGGTTGTTTGTCTCTGTATCAGCCCTGTGATGATCCGATGACTTGTCCAGGGTGTTCCCTGCCTCTCACCCATAGTCAGCTGGGATAGGCTCCAGTTTGCCCATGATCTGCACAGGATAAGCGGTTACGGATAATGGATGGACATGAATCAATCCTGATAGAGTTCCATAACTTATAGATTATTCCTCAGTGCTCACACTAATATCTCACATCTCATTTTATTTAATACACATTGGCTTTTTATACTATTGAATTGTTATACTGATCTTTTTTTGTTTGATACGGTTATAAATAAATACTGCCTGATGTTATTTAGGTTTTCTTGAACTTTGTCAAAAAATTTGTAATGTTTTGGAAATATTAATTTGTATGGAAATATTTTCTAATAAATAGAGTATTAGAATAATTTGTTTTGTTATAGTTATGCAGTAAATTGTAATTAATTTAGGACTTGTTTAATCAAACCCAATTCCAAAAAAGTTAGGATACTGTGTAAAACATACATAAAAACAGAATGTGAAGATTTGCAAATCTAGGAAACCTTGTAATATTTCACTGAGAATCAGATTCAGGTTTATTGGCTGAGTTTGTTGACACAAGAAATTTGGTTCTGGCAGTTGGTGTCTCTGTAGTGATATAGACGGAGGAAAAAAAGTGTGAATGTGTATATATGTAGTTTATGTATATGTAATGTACAATACAGACAATATAGACATTACACAATATAATATGCAGTCTACAACAACTATTACGATTATTATTTACAATATACATATAGAATACCTATATTATACACAATATATCTAAAATATCTGTATTATACAATCTATAAACTAAATATCTAGAATATATCCATCAATGATAATATAGTGTTTATGCATAAAAAATCTACAATATCAATAATATACAATATCTATAATACACAGTATACATTATAAATATGTATGCTGCCAACAATATAAACAGTACATCATATACAGACAATATGCAGGATATTTAAAGACAAGACACAATATACTAAAAATACACGACAGTCAGAGTGCACAGAGTGCAGCAAGGAAGTGCAAACAGGAGTATACAGGGAGGTACGTGATACAATAGTATAATGGATCAGGTCAGATATTTATGATGTTGATGGCACGGGGAAAGAAGCTGCTCTTCTGTCTGGTGGTTCTGGTTCGCAGTGCTCTATAGCGCCTGCTGGAGGGGAGGAGTTGGAAAAAGCTGTGACCAGGGTGTGAGGAGTCCTTAATGATTTTCTCTGCCCACTTCCTGGTTTGTAAAATGTACAAATCCTGGAGGCTGGGCAGGGGAGCACCGATGATTCATTCTGCTGACCTTACTGTTCGCTGCAGTCTGTTCCTGTCCTTTTTTGTGGCTGCTCCGAATCAGACTGTGATTGATATGGACAGGATGGATTTAATGATAGCGGTGCAGAACTGTGTCAGCAGCTCCTGTGACAAACCATACTTCCTGAGTTGCCACAGAAAGTATATCCACTGCTGGGCTTTTTTAAGGATGGAGTTGATGTTGGAGTCCCATTTCAAGTCTTGTGAGATGATAGTTCCCAGGAACTTGAAGGTCTCCACAGTTGACAGAGGGCTGTTGGATATTGTGAGGGGGAGCATCACAGAGGGGTGTCTCCTGAAGTCCACTACCATCTTCACTGTCGTGAGCGTGTTTAGCTCCAGGTTATTCTGACTGCACCAGAGCACCAACTGTTCAACCTCCTACCTGTATGCAGACTTGTCACCATCTCGGATGAGGCCTATGACCGGAGTGTCATCTGCAAATTTCAGGAGTTTTACAGTTGGGTCCATGGAGGTGCAGTTGTTGGTGTAAAGGGAGATGAACAGTGGGGAGAGGACACATCCCTGAGGAGCACCAATGCTGATTGACCACATGCCAGAAGAGACTGCCCCCAGTCTTACTTGCTGTTCCCTGCCTGTCAGGAAGCTGGTGAGCCACTGATATATGACAGGTGAGACACTGAGCTGGGACAGTTTGAAGGAGAGGATTTCTGGAATTATGGTTTTGACCGCTGAGCTGAAGTCTATGAACAGGATTCTTGCGTAGGTCCTTGTGCAGTCAAGATGTTGCATGGTGTAGTGCAGTCCCATGTTGACTGCATCATCCACTGACCTGTTTGCCCTGTAAGCAAACTTCAGGGGATCTAGCAGGTGACCTGTAATGCTCTTCAGGTGGGCCAACACTAGTCATTCAAAGGACTTCATGACCACAGATGTCAGAGCAACAGGCCTGTAGTCATTTAGTGATGGAGGGTTTCTTGGGGACTGGAATGATGGAGCTCTTGAAGCAGAAGGGGACTTGACACAGCTCAAGGGATCTGTTGAAGATCTATGTAAAGATTGAAGCCAGTTGATCAGCACAGGTTTTAAGACAGGCGTGAGAGGCTCCATCTGGGCTTGGTGCTTCCCTGATTTTCTGACTCTGGAAGAGCCGTCTCAAGTCCTCTTCACACACCTCGAGTGCAGCCTTAGCATCAGGGGAAGGGGGTAGGGGGTTGCCAAGGGTGTGATAAGGGCTGTTGTTGATGGGCTGGGATGGGTGAGGTGTGTTAATGTGTTATCCTCAAACCTGCAGTACAAGGCATTCAGGTCGTCAGCCAGGTTTTTGTTTTCCTCAGCAGGGGGGTGGTCTCCTGTAGATGGTGATGCCTTGCAGGCCTCTCCACACTGATACAACATCATCAGCTGAACCCCTGTTTTTCAGCTTTTCAGTGTAGCTTCTCTTAGCTACTCTGATTTCCTTAGTCAGTGTGTTTCTGGCCTGCATGTACAGGGCCCTGTCCCCACTTCTATAGGCATTCTTCTTGGCTTAACAGAGTTGCCTTAGCCTGGATGTGAACCCATCCATCAATCTATTATCTGTAGCCGCTTATCCTGTTCTACAGGGCCGCGGGCAAGCTGGAGCCTATCCCAGCTGACTATTGGCAAGGTACACCCTGTACAAGTCCCCAGGTCATCGCAGGGTTGACACAGAGACAAACAACCATTCACACTCATATCTACAGTCAATTTAGAGCCACCAATTAACCTAACCTGCATGTCTTTGGACTGTGGGGGAAACCGGAGCACCCAGAGGAAACCCACGCAGACACAGAGAGAACATGCAAACTCCACACAGAAAGGCCCTCGCCAGTTGCTGGGCTCGAACCCAGGACCTTCTTGCTGTGAGATGACAGTGTTAACCACTACACCACCGTGCCGCCCCCTGGATGTAAACCATTGTTTATTATTGTTGTAAGTGCAGTAGGTCTTGGCTGGTACACATATCTTCACGACAGCTGACAAAGGATGTCACAGTGTCTGTCACTTCATCCAAGTTGTCAGCTGTAGCTTCAAAAAAACTTCAATCAGTACAGTCAAAACAGTCTTGCAGTTTGTGTTTTTCCTTGCTGGTCCATTTCTTCACAGTTTTCACCACAGGCTTTGCAGATTTTACATTTCTGCCTGTAGGCTGGAATAAGATGGACTAAGACAACTATACTATAAAATAGCACAAAGACAACATATCAAATGTTGAAACTGATACATTTTTAATATATACTCATTTTGAATATGATGTCAACAAATGCTGGTTGTCTACCAAAACTTTGTAGTCAAACTACCCTGATGATTGTCTGCGGCAGGGCAGATGACACTCTATGATGAGAAGACTGAGGACAGATGGTTTATTGTTTTCAGCATGACTTAAACACAACACAAAGTCACATGTTTTTCTGTACCCAGAAGTTCTGTGCATGTGAATAGGTTCAGGAAACACAAGCTGCTGGCTCTCCGATGCCAAAAAGCTAAAAAAAAAAAAAAAAGCGTAGCTGTAAAATATTAACCAACTTGTTTATGATGTCAGAAACTTAAAATATAAAGCATTTATTAAAAATCAAAGCAGCTTTGAAATTTCACGAGTTACGTTAATACAGCACTAAGCACTTCATAGGCACAACATTTCTTTGGATGGATTATGGTTCTCGCTTTCTAAAGAGGTTCTATGTGGAAATGCAGTTAAAACCTACTCACGTCTGGAGGAAATCAGAACGTAAATCAGAACATAACGAAGGAAATCAGATATCTAAATATTTTGGAACAATTATGTTGTATTCATTTATATGCATGTTTTAACAGGGACCTCAATGTGAGATGGAAGGGTTCATGTTAATCTGCTTTGCTGAACAGGAGCTATCCGAGTATCAGTACTTTGGCTTTATCAAAAGGACAACTAAGCATGAACCATGGACTGTGAGAAGAAAAGTTAATACCGAGGACATGGAGAGTGTCCTCTAGTGGATGCAGTTCAAAATGAATGCCTGTCTCTTCTTTCCAGGAAGGAAAACTCCTAAAGGCGTGGCTTTATCATTGCTGAAACAAACACCTGTAACCGAAAACCATTAAAGGACGCTGCTGTAAGTGACTCTGCAAATATTATTTATTTGAGTGGAAAATGTTAAAAATGAATATAATAGATTACTTTCCATTTTATAACGGATATTTGTGTTACAGGGCGGCGTCCATTCTAATCTACAATTGAGGTACGTGTTTATGTTGTTTCTCCCTTTGTTACCTGTCCTTTGTTAGATAAGGGAAACATGGCTACTGTCACACTATAAGCTGTTGGTTCATTTAAAACATCCTACTGCATATAAAATTAGTGTGTTTAATTAATACGAGGCTGGAGTAAAAAAAATAGTATGTTTAATATGAAGATGGAAAACCAATATCGAGTCTTGAATACTGTTTGAAGATTATCATTTTGAAAATGATCTTTGTTTCGTGTTTATAGCAGATTGTGTGGGGTAGGTAAACAAATAAACCAATTTCAAAAACAATTCCGGTTGTAAATGACAGTGCGCATGGGACAAAGCATATTATGACAATATTCACATTACTGTATTAGGTGGTAAAAAGAACATGATGTACAAATGTGTTTATTTCATTTGCTCAGCTCTGAGCAGTTTGGCTGATTTGAATATATTTGCCTTAACCTTTTATCTAGGAACACACACGAACAAAAGGGTTGCATACACACCATTCCTCAATGCATTTACACTCTCCAAATATTTTATCAGGAATACTATACTAAAACTGGGTAGGATGGCCCTTTGCTCACAAACCAGTATCAATTCTTTGTGGCATGGATTCCCCAGGATGTTGGGAGCATTCCTTTGAAATTCTGGTCCATGTTGACATGATTGCATCATGCGGTTCCTGAAGATCTTTCAGGTGCACTTTCATGCTGCAAATTTCCCATTCGACCACATCCCAAAGGTGTTCCATTGGATTCTTGTGACTGGGAAGTCCATTGAAGTCAATGTTGTGTTCAAGAAACCAGTTTGAGATTACTCTTGCTTTGTGACATGATGTATTATCTCTGGAAGTAGCCATTAGGCAATGGTAAATTGTGGCCATGAAGGGACACACATGGTCAGCAACAATACTGTAGCATTCAAGCGATGATTGGTATTAACAGGCCTAAAGTGTGCCAAGAAAACATTCCCCACACCGTTACACCACCACCACCAGCCTGGACTGTTGACACAAGGCAGGTTGGGTCCATGAATTCATGCTTTCGGCACCAAATTCTGACCCTACCAATCGTGTACCTTAGCAGAGACAGATTCTTCAGACCAGGCTACATTTTTAGAGTCTTCACCCATCCAGTTTTGGTGAGCCTGTACCCCTGCAGCCTCAGCTGCCTGTTTACATCTGACAGAAGTGGAAACCAACATGGTCTTCTGCTGTTGTAGCCTGTCTGCCTCAAGGTTCGACATGTGCATTCTGAAATGCTTTTCCGCTCACCACGACTGTACAGAGTAATGACCCGAGTTACTGTAGCCTTTATATCAGCTCAAACCAGTCTGCCCAGTCTCCACCGACATCTCGCATCAACAAGGCATTTACATCAGCAGAACTGGTGCTCGCAGGATGTTTTTTTTTTCTTTATTTTGCCCTTCTGAGTACACTCCAGAGAATGTTGTGTGTGTGAAAATCCCATATCAACAATTATGTGAACATTACCTGAAGCTGCCGGCCAGTAGCTGCATGATTTTATACATTAAACCGCTGGTACATGTTTGGCTGATCAGATAATGCCATGAATATGTAAGTGTACAGCTGTTATAAAATGCTCAGTGAGTGTATATTGCATAGAGTTATAATTTAACAGCATTTTATTATTTTGTATTAGTTCCACTTCCTCATCATTCAGCTCTCGTATCGACAGACTAAATCTGATTATAAGTGGCGTATTTCTGATTTGTTATGGCACACGGCCTGAAAAGTTATTTACTGGAAAAGGGAAAGTAATATGAACGGCGAATAAGGTGTAAAACTGGAAACTACCGTGGATGAGCTCATCTTTTCACTCTCCACTAGCAACACAATGGAACACACCCAGTATGCAGACGAGTCATGTGACTGTGTTTACATGACAGTACAAGTTCGGTGAAAGCCATAAAAAAAGGCAACCACAAAGAGCACAGTGAAACCCAGCACGGCTCTTAAACAAATAACCACTTAAAGCAAGTTAAAAAGAAATCGAGGAGAAAGATATTGAACTGATATACAGATTCAAGGATACATAGATGTTCAAATATAAATATAATAGACTCTATAAAATATTCTCTCTGTTCAGGATTACAAAATGGTGGAACAAGCACTAGTAGCGAACAGTGCCGTTTCCCCTCAGGCTGGACCTGGCGAGGTGGAAAACTACATTCCCTCCAATATCAACATGAGGTAGAAATTAAATATTATATATACACATTTCCAAATCCATGTATAAGCTTTTACACAGTTATCCCAATGTGCTAATACTCTGCTTTCTTTCATCCATCAACAGATGCATCATTTTGCTGAGCAGATTATTGTGTAGATCGAAATTAAGCTCTGATGATGATAAAAATGTTTGTTCTAGGAGAGCTACTCAAATAATTGGCCATCAGCTGGCTCAGATCGGAGATGAACTGAACAGTAGGTGGAGGGAGAAGCTCCCCCAGCAACAACTCCTACACTGGCAGGTTTATCCAAACATACTGATTTGGAGAGCCATCAACAGGTAAGTGAAATGTTTTAACCATGCATTACCTAGTGAGGAAAAGGGAGAAACAAAGCAATCTATCTGTGGTTCATCGATGGAGAAGCAAAGTGAAACTGTAATAACAAAGTAATATGTAAATATGTAATACAGGAGGATCATAGGCAGCCTTCAGTGGTCTAAGATCATGCCGATGGTAAGAGCATCCAGGCTGGTTCCAGAGCTGCACACACAAGCTTGCCAAGCAACTATGAAATGGATCAATTGGGTAAGAGAGAATTCTTTCTGAATTATTTATTTAGAGAATAATAATGGGATAAGGCAGAATGTACAGGATAAAGCCAATGTACTGCACATGAATATTTTATATGACCTCTTAAGAAAAAGGCTGCATCTAGACCATAGATAGAACAGTGATGGGCTACCCAAGAATGAGACTGCATTCGGATTGCCTCAGCTTTTTGTTGTTTCTTGCATTCTGGAATTTTTTCTTCTCTTCACACAGGTGAAGCCACACTTTCCTCATTGGTCCTGGAAGACAAAATACGTTCTCGCTTCTGCTGCCCTGCTGGTAGCTGCAACTGTCTTTAGCGCAACCAAGATTTAAACCAACATTCAGAAAAAGGGCCAAGAGCAGGTCTTTGGTGGATCTACGAGTGGGTCAAGAAGGATAAAACGTGTTCATTTTTATATAATTTTGTATGATTGTTTTCTACCTGATTGCAACTTGAGTGCTGGTTCACATGATTTTTGTAAGTTGTCGGATGCCGTTGTTGGTTTACAGTAGGGTCTGTTGCTGGTTAATTGGGCCATATTCATTCTCTTACCTCTTCCTGTAAAAGAACTGCTCAACTATTATAGGAAGCTGGACTTTCAATTTGATGTCTTCACTGCAAAGCTAATAATAATAATAATTATAATAATAAAAATGTTATTGGATTGAATATTCACTTGTGGGTTTTTTCTTTCATCATTTGGAAAACAGGATATAAAACGATGTCTTGACATTTATTCTTGGCTTACATTACATGACATTACAGGCATTTAGCAGACGCTCTTATCCAGAGTGACATACAACATACCTAGAGCAGCCTGGGGAGCAGTTGGGGGTTAGGTGCCTTGCTTAAGGGCACTTCAGCCATTCCTGCTGGTTCAGGGAATCAAACCAGCAACCTTTTGGTCCCAAAGCTGCTTCTCTAACCATTAGGCCATGGCTTCCTCCGTTATTTTTTTATCCAAGTTAAACAGTTCACACAATTTTGCCACAAATGCAGAACCACTAAACGCAATGTCGTCATAACATTAATCTGATAAGACTACAAGAAATGTAGCAAGCTAACTGACACAACCTCAGTGAATTCTGGAAACCTAGCAATATCATAACTCATTTAAGAGAGTGTGGTAATTTAGAAAATCTCATTGTGCTGCCATTTCTTAAACATCATCTCTCAATCATCGTGTGGCAGTGCCACATCAATGTGTGTGTAGTTCTTAAATGCCTTCATGTTGCACTTCTGTAGCGTAGCCCCCAGTTGTCTCCCAGGTCCCACCTCGTATGTGTTAGGAAACTCCTGGCCCCGAGTCCGCTCATAAATCTCATGCAGCGTCTGCTCCCACTTCACCGGTGACACCAGCTGCTTGGCCAGCTGCCGCCGCACATGTTTTTCTTGCATGTAACGCTTTCCATCGACATTGGAGTGGACAGCAATCTCTGTCCGGCGCACCTCTAATTGGCGCAGCGCGTCGCTCAGAGGCTGCACGGCCAGCTCCATCAGCTCTGTATGGAAAGCCCCGCTTACCGGCAGCAGCCTCGTCCGAGCAAAGTGCAGCCGCTTTGAGTTTTTCTGGAGGAAATCCAGTGCCTGAGGAAAGCAGGAACAGTCAGTTGTGTGATAAACACTTGAATCCCATTGGATTGCAATACTTCACTTCAAATTGTTCCAGCTCATGAAGGACTTATTCTTACCTCAAGATGTCCAGCGATGACCCTCCCATCTGGAAACAGGTAGTTTGCGATGGAGCAAACAGGATTCTGTATACCCACAGACAGACAGTGATCTCTAGCTTGAAGGCAGGCGTGTTTGTAATTGGCTTGAGGTCTACCGATTACAGATAACATTCCACTCGGGGTTACATCAGAGGCTTTCTGCATGGCTTCTGCTCTAATTTTCACTGCAAAAAGGGCTACACAAAATTCTGCCATTAGTCTAAACTTGCAAGCACGATGCAGGTCGGATTTACATAGAACAGCAGGATTTTATTTTCCTGAATCTACAGAATAAATAAGCACGAGTCTTACCTTCGGCAAAATCCATTGCACCAGAGAAGACCAAAGCAGCAAACTCCCCAACACTGAAACCAGCAGCAGCAACACAGTTCTCTATCGCCTGAGGAAGGGCAGGTATGGTTACACCTGACTGACTTTTTCCTCCATCTGGATTCAGATAAATCCAACCTCCCGATAAGGAGATAAGACTGACTAATGGCCTGATTCGTCCTCATACTCAAGATTTCCACCAGTTCAACAGCGGACTTCATCCAAAATTACATAATTTTGTTCTAACTATTATATTCTATGTTTAATATGAATATTTTCCACCAAGAGTTCATTAATTCTTGACCATGATGGCTTACCAGACACAGACAATTCAATACTTTTATTAGTTGTGCCACTGGTGAATTTACATTGCAACTTGCTCTAACATTACGACATATTTTTGACTGCCTTAAACTCCTTCTCTGAGCTTTATTACATTATTTTTAATTTAACTGCCACAAGTTAAAATATTCTGGGAATCAGTTTAATGGCCGCAAGTGAATTACACTGGAACACAAAAGCATGACTGTGTTTTATATCAGATTATTACATTATGGTATACCCACTGTAAACTGATTTTTTTTCCCTTTAAATATTTCTAATTTGTAACGCTCGACTCAGTTAAAGCCATGTTTCATACAAAAGCCAAACATGGTAAAGAGAAAAGTTATAACTGAAAACATTAAACTGTTGGTTTGGTCATCTGTAAATAAGCCACCTTGTTTACAAAAATCACACCCAGGACTATATTTGACGTGCACCTTCTCACTGTAGATGGCATGCAGAGGCTAAAACAAATCAGCTCAAAGAAAAATCAAACCTCCAGGTTTCATTCTGCATCATCACCTGATATGAACGTCAGCTAAAAAGGTATGAAAGCTACATGAACCTATAGCCTAGGCTAGAAAGAAGTCAGCCCCAGCCTCACGTCTTCATACTAATCTGTGTAACAGAAAATCATCTGTTTAAAATGAACACCTTATACTTATGTATTTTTATCTTTCAAATATAGAAAGGGGTGTGTGTGTGGTGGGCTTAGTCCTGGAGTTCCTTTATATCAGCTTCCCCAGGTATAGTGTACAGTATATACTGTTGCATTATTTAGTAGAAATGCAATTTTCAAACTCAGGGTGTTTCACAATGTCAAGGAAGGGTCCTTAAAGGAACAGTCCACCGTACTTCCATAATGAAATATGCTCTTATCTGAATTGAGACGAGCTGCTCCGTACCTGTCCGAGCTTTGCGCGACCTCCCAGTCAGTCAGACGCGCTGTCACTCCTCTTAGCAATGTAGCTAGACTCAGCATGGCCAATGGTATTTTTTGGGGCTGTAGTTAGATGCGACCAAACTCTTCCGCGTTTTTCCTGTTTACATAGGTTTATATGACCAGTGACATGAAACAAGTTCAGTTACACAAATTGAAACGTAGCGATTTTCTATGCTATGGAAAGTCCGCGGGCGGCACGGTGGTGTAGTGGTTAGCGCTGTCGCCTCACAGCAAGAAGGTCCTGGGTTCGAGCCCCGTGGCCGGCAAGGGCCTTTCTGTGCGGAGTTTGCATGTTCTCCCCGTGTCCGCGTGGGTTTCCTCCGGGTGCTCCGGTTTCCCCCACAGTCCAAAGACATGCAGGTTAGGTTAACTGGTGACTCTAAATTGACCGTAGGTGTGAATGTGAGTGTGAATGGTTGTCTGTGTCTATGTGTCAGCCCTGTGATGACCTGGCGACTTGTCCAGGGTGTACCCTGCCTTTCGCCCGTAGTCAGCTGGGATAGGCTCCAGCTTGTCTGCGACCCCGTAGAAGGATAAAGCGGCTAGAGATAATGAGATGAGATGAGATGGAAAGTCCGCACTATAATGACAGGCGTACTAACACCTTCTGCGCGCTTCGGCAGCGCATTGATATCTGAGCTCCGTATCAATGCGCTGCTGAAGCGCGCAGAAGGTGTTAGTACGCCTGTCATTATAGTGCAGACTTTCCATAGCATAGAAAATCGCTACGTTTCAATTTGTGTAACTGAACTTGTTTCATATCACTGGTCATATAAACCTATGTAAACAGGAAAAACGCGGAAGAGTTTGGTCGCATCTAACTACAGCCCCAAAAAATACCATTGGCCATACTGAGCCTAGCTACATTGCTAACAGGAGTGACAGCGCGTCTGACTGCGTCTGACTGACTGGGAGGTCGCGCAAAGCTCGCAGAGGTACGGAGCAGCTCGTCTCAATTCAGATAAGAGCATATTTAATTATGGAAGTACGGTGGACTGTTCCTTTAAAGGCTGCATTTCAAGGATGCCACGTTATTCAATATCGTCACAGGATTGCTCCGATGTCAAAGATCTTTTGAATTTTATCAAGTACCAAGTCCTTCATTCTGAGAATTTTCATTGATGCATGCATGTATCCTCGGTGTTCTTAAAAGCACCAGCAATCCTATGTCTGTGTACAAAATGGGAACTTTTCAATAACACACACCTGCCTAGCCTCTGAAGGACCTGGCTTGGAAAGAGCCGTCCTATTACATACAGTGGTGCTTGAAAATTTGTGAACCCTTTAGAATTTTCTATATTTCTGCATAAATATGACCTAAAACATCATCAGATTTTCACACAAGTCCTAAAAGTAGATAAAGAGAACCCAGTTAAACAAATGAGACAAAAATATTAGACTAGGTCATTTATTTATTGAGGAAAATTATCCAATATTGCATCTCTGTCAGTGGCAAAAGTATGTGAACCTCTAGGATTAGCAGTTAATTTGAAAGTGAAATTAGAGTCAGGTGTTTTCAATCAATGGGATGACAATCAGGTGTGAGTGGACACCCTGTTTTATTTAAAGAACAGGGATCTATCAAAGTCTAATCTTCACAACACATGTTTGTGGAAGTGTATCATGGCATGAACAAAGGAGATTTCTGAGGACCTCAGAAAAAGCGTTGTTGATGCTCATCAGGCTGGAAAAGGTTACAAAACCATCTCTAAAGAGTTTGGACTCCACCAATCCACAGTCAGACAGATTGTGTACAAATGGAGGAAATTCAAGACCATTGTTACCCTCCCTAGGAGTGGTCGACCAACAAAGATCACTCCAAGAGCAAGGCGTGTAACCGTTGGCAAGGTCACAAAGGACCCCAGGGTAACTTCGAAGCAACTGAAGGCCTCTCTCACATTGACTAATGTTAATGTTCATGAGTCCACCACCAGGAGAACACTGAACAACAATGGTGTGCATGGCAGGGTTGCAAGGAGAAAGCCACTGCTCTCCAAAAAGAACATTGCTGCTCGTCTGCAGTTTGCTAAAAATCACATGGACAAGCCAGAAGGCTGTTGGAAAAATGTTTTGTGGATGGATGAGACCAAAATAGAACTTTTTGGTTTGAATGAGAACTGTTATGTTTGGAGAAAGGAAAACACTGCATTCCAGCATAAGAACCTTATCCCATCTGTGAAACATGGTGGTGGTAATATCATGGTTTGGGCCTGTTTTGCTGCATCTAAGCCAGGACGGCTTGCCATCATTGATGGAACAATGAATTCTGAATTATACCAGTGAATTCTAAAGGAAAATGTCAGGACATCTGTCCATGAACTGAATCTCAAGAGAAGGTGGGTCATGCAGCAAGACAACGACCCTAAGCACACAAGTCGTTCTACCAAAGAACGGTTAAAGAAGAATAAAGTTAATGTTTTGGAATGGCCAAGTCAAAGTCCTGACCTTAATCCAATGGAAATGTTGTGGAAGGACCTGAAGCGAGCAGTTCATGTGAGGAAACCCACCAACATCCCAGAGGTGAAGCTGTTCTGTACGGAGGAATGGGCTAAAATTCCTCCAAGCCGGTGTGCAGGACTGATCAACAGTTACCGGAAACGTTTAGTTGCAGTTATTGCTGCACAAGGGGGTCACACCAGAGACTGAAAGCAAAGGTTCACATACGTTTGCCACTCACAGATATGTAACATTTGGATCATTTTAATCAATAAATAAATGACCGAGTATAATATTTTTGTCTCATTTGTTTAACTGGGTTCTCTTTATCTACTTTTAGGACTTGTGTGAAAATCTGATGATGTTTTAGGTCATATTTATGCAGAAATATAGAACATTCTAAAGGGTTCACAAACTTTCAAGCACCACTGTAAACATCCTTGACCTTGAGAAACACCCATTGTCACAGTGTTCAACTTGTAGATCAGAGGTTCCCAACCCACCCTATGTTGTGCATGTTTTAATCTTTTCACTGCTCTAGAACACACTTCAACTGATGGTGAGTCTGGTGTTGTGAAAGTACCCGGATGTTTTACTACCTCATCCAAAGGGGCGTGGCTTCAGTTGGTTGTAGGTGGTACCCAAAAGCACGTGATTATTATACATTATGTTTGGCTTACTTTGTACAGAAGAGAAACGTGGATATAAAGTGATTTTGACTCCACCAGTGTGATTGAACACTTACAGCAGGGTTTTCATGATTCAGTCTTTCCACAGCAGCTAAAGAGGTGACAAACACCGCCGGCTGGCAGTGTACAGTCTTCATCAGGTCCTCCTCGGGTCCGTTTAAGCACAGGGACAGAAGATCATAACCCAGAACTTTCTCAGCCACAGTGAACATGTCCTTCACGGTGCTGTACTTGAGCAGTCCTCTGCCCATGCCCACAAACTGACTCCCCTGCCCAGGGAACAGCAGCACGGACACCTGCCCCGGAGGTTTCCTCGCCCTTTGTCTCTTCTCCTCCTCCTCCTCCTCCTCCTCTTCTCCTCCTCCTGACACCTGAGTTTCCTCCGGATTCTGAACATGATCACTGAGTTCTCCGCGATGAATAACAGCAGCCCTGCTGCAGAAACCCCGAACTATTCCAGTCCTACACTTAACTACAGCCATCAAACTCATTTCAGCACACGACCCGATTAACTCTATACAGACCTTTGCTAAAAATCCATGTTCAACTCTGGAGATTATATTTCTTGACAATTTTATTCTCGTAGCAAGAAATGCATCATTTTTATAAATTATAAATAAGTACTTGTACCCATTAGTATCACATTGAACTATTTAAACACCATGCTTCCGCTTTCTCTTCTTCTATCGTAGCACTAAACAGCACACTTATCGCCCTCTGCTGGCCTGGAGCTTCTTCCTGTTCTTTACGTAGCCGTGTTGAGTTTTAAATAATATTTATGCCTAATAAGATTAACATGGATTAATTTTGTATCAAATTTAAAAAAAAAAATCTCCGTCTCCAGTTTGCAGGAAATAAAAATGATGCTGAGATACGCCTTTTTCAGGAATACAAGAAAATCCCACAGGTTCAGAGTGGCTCTGATTTGTATTTCCAAGCACACGGCCTCGATGATTCAGATTCATTTACTCATTTTCTTGATGGTTCAGATTCAGAGACTCACTGACTCGATAACACACATGAGATATTCACTGGCTCTGTGACTGAGATTCAGAAACCCACTGGATATGCGATTGAGACTTGGAGACTCGGTGACTATGATTCAGAAACCCACTGGATATGCGATTGAGACTTGGAGACTCGGTGACTATGATTCAGAAACCCACTGGATATGCGATTGAGACTTTGGAGACTCGGTGACTATGATTCAGAAACCCACTGGATATGCGATTGAGACTTGGAGACTCGGTGACTATGATTCAGAAACCCACTGGATATGTGACTGAGACTTTGGAGACTCGGTGAATCTATGATTCAGAAACCCACTGGATATGCGATTGAGACTTGGAGACTCGGTGACTATGATTCAGAAACCCACTGGATATGTGATTGAGACTTGGAGACTCGGTGACTATGATTCAGAAACCCACTGGATATGTGACTGAGACTTTGGAGACTCGGTGAATCTATGATTCAGAAACCCACTGGATATGCGATTGAGACTTGGAGACTCGGTGACTATGATTCAGAAACCCACTGGATATGTGATTGAGACTTATAGACTCGGTGACTCTATGATTCAGAAACCCACTGGATATGCGATTGAGACTTATGCCGCTTTTCCACTACCAACGCGGCTGAGTTGGGCTGAGCCGTGCCGTGCTGAGTCGAGCTGAGCGGGGCTGTTGGAGTTGCATTTCGACTACAACCGCGCTGAACCGTGCTGGCTGGAAGTGGGTGGACACATTGGGTGGAGTTAGCGAAAGTGGGTGGACGTCACGTGATGTCGTTAAGCAGCGCAAACAGTGACATCAGTGACCTTTTAAGCGGTAGTCTCACGACCCGAATAGTAAACAATAAACATGGAGGACATGGAGTCGTTAGTGGTGCTGGTCTTGGTGCTGTGGCTTGTTGTCACCGACAACGCCAACAGATACTGGCAAGAGCATATAGATGAGGCGAGGCGCATAAGGCTTCATAATTCTCGTAATTCTCCTTCTTCCGGGTTTACGGTGTTTACAGATCCCAGCGTGCTCGCGGGGCGTGTGTGGGCATGTGAGGACACTCCTCCTCACCAATCAGTGCACAGGGGAGTGTCTGCTCATGCCCCTAGCCTCACTCGGCACGGTTTGGCTCGCTTCAGCCCTACTCCAAAACCGTGCGAGTTTTAGGGGCTAAGCAGGGCTTAAGCGAGCCGAGTCGTGCTGTTTTTTGGTAGTCGAAACGCGAGCCGTGTCGGGCTGAAATGAGCTGAAGCGAGCTGAAAAAGGGTAGTGGAAAAGGGCCATTAGAGACTCGGTGACTATGATTCAGAAACCCACTGGATATGTGATTGAGACTTTGGAGACTCAGTGAATCTATGATTCAGAAACCCACTGGATATGCGATTGAGACCTACTTCAGCCCTACTCCAAAACCGTGCGAGTTTTAGGGGCTAAGCAGGGCTTAAGCGAGCCGAGTCGTGCTGTTTTTTGGTAGTCGAAACGCGAGCCGTGTCGGGCTGAAATGAGCTGAAGCGAGCTGAAAAAGGGTAGTGGAAAAGGGCCATTAGAGACTCGGTGACTATGATTCAGAAACCCACTGGATATGTGATTGAGACTTGGGGACTCGGTGACTCTGTGATTCAGAAACCCATTGGATATGCGATTGAGACTTGGGGACTCGGTGACTCTGTGATTCAGAAACCCACTGGATATGCGATTGAGACTTGGGGACTCGGTGACTCTGCGATTCAGAAACCCACTGGATATGCGATTGAGACTTGGAGACTCGGTGACTCTGTGATTCAGAAACCCACTGGATATACGATTGAGACTTGGAGACTCGGTGACTCTATGATTCAGAAACCCACTGGATATGCGATTGAGACTTGGAGACTCTGTGACTCTGTGATTCAGAAACCCACTGGATATGCGATTGAGACTTGGAGACTCGGTGACTATGATTCAGAAACCCACTGGATATGCGATTGAGACTTGGAGACTCTGTGACTCTGTGATTCAGAAACCCACTGGATATGCGATTGAGACTTGGAGACTCGGTGACTATGATTCAGAAACCCACTGGATATGCGATTGAGACTTGGAGACTCGGTGACTATGATTCAGAAACCCACTGGATGTGCGATTGAGACTTGGAGACTCGGTGACTATGATTCAGAAACCCACTGGATGTGCGATTGAGACTTTGGAGACTCGGTGAATCTATGATTCAGAAACCCACTGGATATGTGATTGAGACTTGGAGACTCCGTGACTATGATTCAGAAACCCACTGGATATGTGACTGAGACTTTGGAGACTCGGTGAATCTATGATTCAGAAACCCACTGGATATACGATTGAGACTTGGAGACTCGGTGACTATGATTCAGAAACCCACTGGATATGTGATTGAGACTTGGAGACTCGGTGACTATGATTCAGAAACCCACTGGATATGTGATTGAGACTTGGAGACTCGGTGACTCTATGATTCAGAAACCCACTGGATATGTGATTGAGACTTGGAGACTCGGTGACTCTATGATTCAGAAACCCACTGGATATGCGATTGAGACTTATGCCGCTTTTCCACTACCAACGTGGCTGAGTTGGGCTGAGCCGTGCCGTGCTGAGTCGAGCTGAGTGGGGCTGTTGGAGTTGCATTTCGACTACAACCGTGCTGAACCGTGCTGGCTGGAAGTGGGTGGACACATTGGGTGGAGTTAGCGAAAGTGGGTGGACGTCACGTGATGTCGTTAAGCAGCGCAAACAGTGACATCAGTGAGCTTTTAAGCGGAAGTCTCACAACCCGAATAGTAAACAATAAACATGGAGTCGTTAGTGTTGCTGGTCTTGGTGCTGTGGCTTGTTGTCACCGACAACGCCAACAGATACTGGCAAGAGCGTATAGATGAGGCGAGGCGCATAAGGCTTCATAATTCTCGTAATTCTCCTTCTTCCGGGTTTACGGTGTTTACAGATCCCAGCGTGCTCGCGGGGCGTGTGTGGGCATGTGAGGACACTCCTCCTCACCAATCAGTGCACAGGGGAGTGTCTGCTCACGCCCCTAGCCTCACTCGGCACGGTTTGGCTTGCTTCAGCCCTACTCCAAAACCGTGCGAGTTTTAAGGGCTAAGCAGGGCTGAAGCGAGCCGAGTCGTGCTGTTTTTTGGTAGTCAAAACGCGAGCCATGTCGGGCTGAAATGAGCTGAAGCGAGCTGAAGTGAGCTGAAAAAGGGTAGTGGAAAAGGGCCATTAGAGACTTGGTGACTAGGATTCAGAAACCCACTGGATGTGATTGAGACTTTGGAGACTCAGTGAATCTATGATTCAGAAACCCACTGGATATGCGATTGAGACTTGGAGACTCGGTGACTATGATTCAGAAACCCACTGGATATGCGATTGAGACTTGGAGACTCGGTGACTATGATTCAGAAACCCACTGGATATGCGATTGAGACTTTGGAGATTCGGTGAATCTATGATTCAGAAACCCACTGGATATGTGATTGAGACTTGGAGACTCGGTGACTATGATTCAGAAACCCACTGGATATGCGATTGAGACTTTGGAGATTCGGTGACTCTATGATTCAGAAACCCACTGGATATGCGATTGAGACTTGGAGACTCTATGACTCTGTGATTCAGAAACCCACTGGATATGCGATTGAGACTTGGAGACTCGGTGACTATGATTCAGAAACCCACTGGATATGCGATTGAGACTTGGAGACTCGGTGACTATGATTCAGAAACCCACTGGATGTGCGATTGAGACTTGGAGACTCGGTGACTATGATTCAGAAACCCACTGGATATGCGATTGAGACTTGGAGACTCGGTGACTATGATTCAGAAACCCACTGGATATGCGATTGAGACTTGGAGACTCGGTGACTATGATTCAGAAACCCACTGGATATGCGATTGAGACTTTGGAGATTCGGTGAATCTATGATTCAGAAACCCACTGGATATGTGATTGAGACTTGGAGACTCGGTGACTATGATTCAGAAACCCACTGGATATGCGATTGAGACTTGGAGACTCGGTGACTATGATTCAGAAACCCACTGGATATGCGATTGAGACTTGGAGACTCGGTGACTATGATTCAGAAACCCACTGGATATGCGATTGAGACTTGGAGACTCGGTGACTATGATTCAGAAACCCACTGGATATGCGATTGAGACTTTGGAGATTCGGTGAATCTATGATTCAGAAACCCACTGGATATGTGATTGAGACTTGGAGACTCGGTGACTATGATTCAGAAACCCACTGGATATGCGATTGAGACTTGGAGACTCGGTGACTATGATTCAGAAACCCACTGGATATGCGATTGAGACTTGGAGACTATGATTCAGAAACCCACGAGATATGCGATTGAGACTTGGAGACTATGATTCAGAAACCCACTGGATATGCGATTGAGACTTGGAGACTCGGTGACTATGATTCAGAAACCCACTGGATATGCGATTGAGACTTGGAGACTCGGTGACTCTATGATTCAGAAACCCACTGGATATACGATTGAGACTTTGGAGACTCGGTGAATCTATGATTCAGAAACCCACTGGATATGTGATTGAGACTTGGAGACTCGGTGACTATGATTCAGAAACCCACTGGATATGCGATTGAGACTTGGAGACTCGGTGACTCAGATTCAGAAACCCACTGGATATGCGATTGAGACTTGGAGACTCGGTGACTATGATTCAGAAACCCACTGGATATGTGATTGAGACTTGGAGACTCGGTGACTCTGTGATTCAGAAACCCACTGGATATGCGATTGAGACTTGGAGACTCGGTGACTATGATTCAGAAACCCACTGGATATGCGATTGAGACTTGGAGACTCAGTGACTATGATTCAGAAAAACACTGGATATACAATTGAGATTTGGAGACTCTGTGATTCAGATTCCCATTGGATATACGATTGAGACTTGGAGAGTCCGTGACTCTGATTCAGATTTGGAGACCCAATGAGTCTATAATTCAGAATCTCACTGACTCTCAGTGAGTGTGAAAAGACTGCTGAGTGGTATCGCACTGTCTCAACAGCCTGAGCTCCTGCTCAAGTTTTCAGCTTAACAGAAATTAACTGTAACTTCAGTGTTAGTAAGATTTAATTAACTTTATTCCATTTCACATCCACATGGGATTGTTTAGAGGGACCCATTCCTGAGAAACAAGTCCATCCTCAACAAGGCCATTTATGACACCTTCTCCATCTTTAGAAAGATCATGTCATGCAATGTTTGAGCTCTGTGCTATTTGAATCTTGAATTTATGTCTTAAATTCGCCCTTGTTGACATAAATTCAGTGTTGATAGATGTGCTTCTCCTGAAGGTGGTGTGTGAATGAAATACATCTAAAGAACTGTGTGTACTTTCAGACTCCCAAGGCCACAGAAAGCCATCAACAAACAATGTCATGTTGTTGAAAGTTGCAACATGCAAGCCAGGTGTAAATTACTACAATTTACCAGTCTGATTAGATGTTCTACTGAATGTTGATCTTTTGGGTTTTGTTTTGTATAAATCAACATGAAGTTGTCATTTTGGTGACTATTCAATGTACATCTTAATACAATAACATTATGAACACAAGAAATATGTTAAAGATACATTTAAAGCAGCCAACAATCTGACATTGTCGATGTAATGCATTCCATCCATCCATAACCACTTATCCTGTGCCAAGCTGGAGCCTATCCCAGCTGACTATGGGCAAGAGGCGGGGTACATCCTGGACAAGTCACCAAATCATCGCAGGGCTGACACAGAGACAAACAACCATTCACACTCACATTCACACCTACGGTCAATTTAGTGCTACCAATTAACCTAACCTGCATGTCTTTGGACAGTGGGGGAAACCGGAGCACCTGGAGGAAACCCACGCCGACTCCACACAGAAAGGCCCCCGTCAGCCACTGGGCTTAAATCCAGAACCTTCTTGCTGTGAGGCGACAGTGCTAACCACTACATCACTGTGCTGCCCAATGTAATGCAGTATGGTGCAATTTAACAGAACTTAATAGGAAAAAGGCTACATCTCTTTGAGACTGACTGGTTCAGTGGCCATGTCTACTTCATTTTTGACTCTTTGTTTACATCCTAATAAGTGTCTCAGTTGTGTTATGGGTTTTTTTGTGCACACCCTAGGTCCTGTCAGGAGCATGAGGCTGAGCCAGACACCCACCCTAAAGGCTTCACCACTGTCTATATCATATCATAACTGTTGGTGAGGACATAGGGGACAAGAAGCTGAAAGTGTTCAAGTTCTGTAAGAATCTCTAAAAGAGATGGTTTGAGTAATACACATGATCTCTAAACCACCAAGGATAAAATTCAATGAACACTTGAGCAAGTCTGTTTAGAACACAGTGTATTCTCGAGTCAAGTTCCCAATGGTTAGCCCAGTGAGCATGTTTATCACAATGTGTCTCCTAGCTGTCTACTACAGGTGATGTTGGATGGCCACGCCCCACTCTCAGAAAATAAAAGTACATTACTGTACCTTTAGCGGTACAATGGCTCGTCACTGGAACAGTACCCTTTATATACCGCTTGGGAACATACATGTCCCTTTTTGGCCCTATAAAGATACACAGTTACGTTGAGGTCCAATAATGAGCCCTAGGGGGTACATTAGTGTAGACTGTACCTTGTGGGACAGAAATGGCCTCCTACTGTACCCCTATTTCTGACAGTACAGGGAGTTTGGGTTCATGTGTGTCACCTCTTTGGAGGGAGCCTTGAAGGCCATGAGACAACTAAACAGTGGTGGGTTTCCCAAAAGCCTCTTAACGTTAACATCTTAACTAGGAGAGAGTGAGTGTTCATTGTGCTGCTCACGCTACCATTTTGGGAAACTCGACACAGAAGGTGCTGTATGTTGCTCTGGCTTAACACAAAGAGAAGTATCATGCTTACCTCAGCTGTCAGGGGATGGTGAGCATGCAGGCTGTACCCAGCCCTGTACAACCCACACCACCATCCAGCTACATCATGCATGCAGTTTCTCACAGACACACTAAAATGTCTTTAAAATCTTTAATTTCCATGTCATCAGATTGCAGCTAGTGTCGATCTTTTTCTCTTAAGCTATTCCAGCTAGCTAAAGTTAGAACAAAATATATTTGCTAGTTTAACAAAGTGCCATCTGTGATTCTGATCCAGGAGAAATAAAGTGTGTTATAAGTGTTACAGGCTCAGAGCCCAGCTCCAAGTCTAACATACGGATGAGAAAAGCAGCAGAACAAAAGACACCACTGGAGGACAAAACTCACAGGAGTCCCACTGAAGCCAGAATATGAACAAACACAATAATGGGGGAAGCCATGGCCAAATGGTTAGAGAAACAGCTTTGGGACCAAAAGGTCTGGTTCAATTCCCTGAACCAGCAGGACTGGCTCAAGCACCCTTGAGCAAGGCACCTAACCTCCAACTGCTCTGGCAACCATGGTGGCATACCTTGCATCTGATTAGCCAAAGAAAAAACAATGATGTGATTGTCAGTTCAGGAAAGAACCCAGCCATAACATAATATTCTGTATGTTTAATGTAAGCAATAGTGCAGTTGTACTAAATATCAGCACAGCAGTGCTTTGGGGCGGCACGGTGGTGTAGTGGTTAGCGCTGTCGCCTCACAGCAAGAAGGTCCGGGTTCGAGCCTTGTGAAAGGCGAGGGCCTTTCTGTGTGGAGTTTGCATGTTCTCCCCGTGTCCACGTGGGTTTCCTCTGGGTGCTCCGGTTTCCCCCACAGTCCAAAGACATGCAGGTTAGGCCAATTGGTGGCTCTAAATTGACCGTAGGTGTGAATGTGAATGTGAATGGTTGTCTGTGTCTATGTGTCAGCCCTGTGATGACCTGGTGACTTGTCCAGGGTGTACCCCGCCTTTCGCCCGTAGTCAGCTGGGATAGGCTCCAGCTTGCCTGCGACCCTGTAGAAGGATAAAGCGGCTAGAGATAATGAGATGAGATGAGATGAGATGAGCAGTGCTTTGGCCATAGACAAAGGCCTTGGGAGTCCAGACAGCACACTTTTCTTACTAGTGTGACTTTAGCACTTAAATAATTCATAGTAGTTGCTAAGAGGTGGCACGGTGGTGTAGTGGTTAGCACTGTCGCCTCACAGCAAGAAGGTCCTGGGCTCGAGCCCAGGGACTGGCAAGGGCCTTCCTGTGTGGAGTTTGCATGTTCTCCCCGTGTCTGCGTGGGTTTCCTCCAGGTGCTCCGGTTTCCCCCACAGTCCAAAAGGTATGCAGGTTAGGTTAACTGGTGGCTCTAAATTGACCGTAGGTGTGAATGAGAGTGTGAACGGTTGTCTGTGTCTCTGGCTCAGCCCTGCGATAACCTGGCAACTTGTCCAGGGTGTACCCCGCCTTTCGCCCATAGTCAGCTGGGATAGGCTCCAGCTTGCCTGCGACCCTGTAGAACAGGATAAGCGGCTACAGATAATGGATGGATGGATAGTAGTTACTGAATAATATACTTTCAAGGTTTTCTGTTTAATTAGTCAAGGTTTTAAAGAGTTAAATTACAAATAGACAATCAAGCATCCAGCCAGAGCAGGTCATGATATATTTTTTACCATATTAACATGCCATTGTGTGTTATGCCTGATGTAAAGACTCTCGTCTCTGCGAGCCTACCACACAGATTTAATACTTGTCATTTTTAGGGCATACCTAACAACGTGTTTTCTTTCTCTCTCTCTTTCCCCCCCCCATCTGTCCCTCTGAGTTACATGTTGATCCTGGGATTGAGATGCTGGCCTCTTCTGCCCCTCGGACCTGCTTGATCCATCCTGGTGCCCTGTGTCTGGTCGGAGTTTTATCGCACCGCTCCTGTGAAGGACGGCCCCATGAGGACAGTTGAGGGTTATACCTGTTAAAACTGTTAATATTATAGTCAGGCTGTCTGTTGTTGCCCAAATGAGGATGGGTTCCCTTTTGAGTCTGGTTCCTCTCGAGGTTTCTTCCTCATGTCGTCTGAGGGAGTTTTTCCTTGCCACCGTCGCCACAGGCTTGCTCATTGGGGATAGATTAGGGATAAAATTAGCTCATGTTTTAAGTCGTTCAAATTCTGTAAAGCTGCTTTGCGACAATGTTTATTGTTAAAAGCGCTGTACAAATAAACTTGATTTGATTTGAATAGACATTCATCCCTTCCACTGTTCCTCTCACCATGAAGACCGTTGTCAGTCAGAACAGTAAAATAAAAATGTTTGCTACAAAACGGCAAATACTCCTACATGTTAAATCATGTTATTTAAACAGTGACAAGTCTATCCACTCTGTTTTCAGTGAACAGAATTATCACGGCCTTATGTCTTCTGATGGGGCAGAATATATTTTGCCACTAGATAAGTGTTGAAATTTTTAATGCACTAATAATTTCTAATAGTGCAATAATGATTATTCACTAATGTGATATAAATCATGATAAACTGTTTGGCAGTTATAATTAAATACATATAATAATCAGCGCATGCCTGGATTCATCTTAAATTAAAAAACAAACAAACACCAATATAGTAAATTTATTAATTATTTACTAATATTACATTATTAAAACCTCAGTTGTTAACGGAGAATAATATTTTTATAATAATAATAATAATAATAATAATAATAATTACATAGTCGTTTGCTTCAGGCAATGTCTGAGTGATGAGTAAGAATTTATGTTTCCTGAAAACGGAGAACATTAATCACAAAGTAAAGTCATGAGATCAATTTGTTTCTGTTAAGGACATTAATTGGTAAATGGGTGTGTTAGTAAGTGAAAGAAGAAAACCCTGCCATTAAAGTTATACTGTGGTCAAACAGAATCTCCTGTTTTGATTCCTTTGCGGCTTTATCAAGAAAAAGGAATGGTCTTTAAGTAGAGAGTAACTTCTGGAATAGAAAACGGTTCAAGTTACAGGTACGAGTTTCAGTATGATCCGATTAGTCATCCCTGAAACGGACAGAGGGAGGTCCAGGTCGTTTATTGTATTTGGAGACGTACACTATATAGCCAGAGGTTTGTGACCATCACACCAATGTGTTTCTAACCCCAAATTGTTGCTAGAAAGTTGGAAGCACAGAATTGTCTCGAATGTCCAGCATGACAAGGTCACTGTGCACAAAGCAAGCTCCATGAAGACATGGTGCGTCAAGGTTGGAAAGGAAGAACTCAAGTGTCCTGCAGGTGAACACAACAAAAATGCCAGAATATTTTAGGAATCTGAGGACCTCCTGATTATATAGCTTTCCCAGAATAACTTCTTATTCTATACACTCACCCTGCACTTATTAGGAACGCATGTACACTACCATTCAAAAGTTTGGGGTCGCCCAGACAATTTTGTGTTTTCCATGAAAAGTCACACTTTTATTTACCACCATAAGTTGTAAAATGAATAGAAAATATGGTCAAGACATTTTTCTGGCCATTTTGAGCATTTAATCGACCCCACAAATGTGATGCTCCAGAAACTCAATCTGCTCAAAGGAAGGTCAGTTTTATAGCTTCTCTAAAGAGCTAAACTGTGTTCAGCTGT
This sequence comes from Neoarius graeffei, assembly GCF_027579695.1. Lineage (NCBI taxonomy): Eukaryota > Metazoa > Chordata > Actinopteri > Siluriformes > Ariidae > Neoarius > Neoarius graeffei. Next base: position 46,015,371 of record NC_083589.1, read on the forward strand.
GCTAACATGATTGTACAAGGGTTTTCTAATCATCCATTAGCCTTCTGAGGCAATGAGCAAACACATTGTACCATTAGAACACTGGAGTGAGAGTTGCTGGAAATGGGCCTCTATACACCTATGGAGATGTTGCACCAAAAACCAGACATTTGCAGCTAGAATAGTCATTTACCACATTAGCAATGTATAGAGTGGATTTCTGATTAGTTTAAAGTGATCTTCATTGAAAAGAACAGTGCTTTTCTTTCAAAAATAAGGACATTTCAAAGTGACCCCAAACTTTTGAACGGTAGTGTACGTGATTGGCCAACCATGTGGTCATGGTGCAATGCAAAACATGATGCAGATGTATTAAGAGCTTCAGTTAATGTCAACATCAAACATCAGAATGGGGGGGGGGAGTGTAATCTCTGTGACCAACAGTGACATGGTTGCTGATTGATAGGATGGTGAGTATTTCAGAAACTGCTGATCTAGGATTTTTCACACACACACACACACACACCAGTCTCTGGAGTTTACAGAAAATGGTGCATAAAAAAAAACCCCACCCCAAGTGAGTGATGGTACTGTGGGTGAAAACGCTTTGTTGAGCGAGATCAGAGGAAAATGGCCAGACTGATTCAAGCTGTCAGAAAGGATATAAAAACCCAAATAATTGTTCTTTACAACTGTGGTGAGCAGAAAAGCATCTCTGTATGCACAAAACATCAAACCTTGAGGTGGATGAACAGCAGCAGCAAATAAACCACACTGGGTTCCACTCCTGTTAGCCAAGGCTATGGGCACAGACTCACCCAAACTGGGCAGTTGAAGATCAAAGGAAATCTCACCTGGTCTTTTTCCCGGTCTTCAGCCGTCCACTCTGCATTCTGAGACGCTTTTCCGTTCGTCGTAGTTGTAGAGTGCGCTTATCTGAGTTACTATAGACTTCCTGTCAGTCTTCCTATAGATTCAGACCAGTCTAAATAGCCTCCGCTCTGGTCTCTCATCAACCCTCCACTCATGTGATGCATTTTTTTTTTTTGGGGGGGGGTGTCATAATTGAGATCATACTTTGTCCTCATTCTGATAAACATTAACTGAAGCTCTTTACCTGTATTGGCATTATTTTTTTTCCCTTCATTGTGCTGCTATCACATGATTGGCGGCTGATACAAGTGCATTTGTAGATTTACAGATCTCATCTCATCGCTAGCCACTTTATCCTGTTCTACAGGGTCGCAGGCAAGCTGGAGTCTATCCCAGCTGACTACGGGCGAAAGGCGGGGTACACCCTGGACAAGTCGCCAGGTCATCACAGGGCTGACACATAGACACAGACAACCATTCACACTCACATTCACACCTACGGTCAATTTAGAGTCACCAGTTAACCTAACCTGCATGTCTTTGGACTGTGGGGGAAACCGGAGCACCCGGAGGAAACCCACGCGGACACGGGGAGAACATGCAAACTCCACACAGAAAGGCCCTCGCCGGCCGCTGGGCTCGAACCCAGACCTTCTTGCTGTGAGGCGACAGCGCTAACCACTACACCACCGTGCCGCGAGTATAAATGTATTGGAACAAAAAAAAAAAAACAGCAACACACATGAAACAGAAAATCTTTTAAAAGGTTCTTAGCTTCATAATAAAGTGATACTCTCTGCTCCAGTTAAACACAGAACGTTCAGTATATCCTCCAAAGAGACACCCAAACAACGGCTCTAGAGGTGTGTGTGTGGTTTTTTTTTAAAGATGCTCTAGAAACTAAAAAAAAAAAATTACCTTTGAAGAAAATCTGATTGCTCTGTGAACAAACCTCCTAAATCCACATAAAACAGCCTGGTTATGTGCTCTGCCCCAGTAAAAAGTGATCCATTAGGACTTTCAGGGCTAGAACAAAATGAACATAAATCTAGCTACCTAACCAATAAATCCTGCTTCATCAGAGGCGCCACAGGATGGCTGTAATTCTCCCCAACTGTTGTTTTTGTTTGTTTATTCAGAGAAAGATGCAATTTCTCAGAACACAATCATGTATTAAGCTAAATCAAATTTCTGTTCCGTGAGTCAGATTGTTATTCATGCATGAAGTTTAACAAATCTGAGTTGACCTACCTTCATGCATCACAAATATCGTGAACGCGCGTGCACACAGGCAAATTATAATGGAGAAGCCATCACTGTGGCACACCCACTACATTCCTACTCCTTTCAAGCTTCTTAGCTCTTTAAATGAACTCGTCACTTTCATGTACACTCGTAGCTAGAAATATAATCTTAAAACAAGTATCGTTAGAGCAAATGTTAAACTGATTTTATTGACAGAAGAACTGTGAAACAACACACAATCAAGTGGCAGAACTGGATTCTTGCAAGCCCTTGCATGGCAATCCAATTTATTGAACTACAGATGCTCAATTATACAAAATTGCACCACTTCAATTAAGGCTTTTTAGTTTACATTTGGCCATCCATCCACCCTCCCACCCTCTTCCCAAACTCGACTGTTATTCATACGTTTCATTCCCAATACTGTGGCTCTCTCACTGGTTCAGCCTCACCAAGATTTCCAACAAGGCATTTGTTGACAGAATCCGCAGAACATAACCTCCATGTTAATCTTCATCACTGGATCAACATTGCCTAATAGGTTTTTTTTTTAAATTAGTCACATTTTTACTGAGTGAACCTCTATAACGCATACATAAAGCATCCATGGTGCAAATACGTTACAGTATATTGAGTCAAAAAAAAAAAAAAACATTTTAATGCTGGGTAAGATACAGAGGCTTGGTGCAGGATGTGCTGCAGCTCAACTAGTGCCGTTGTGATGCACAGTTCATCCAAATCTCATGAATGCTTTATGGATGCTTCATAGGATTGCACTTGTTACAATATGGTCTTTTTTTCTTTTAAACTATCGTTCCCTTTTCTACGCGCTCAGAAACACACCGTCCCCACCCCAACATTCACTACACCGATTCCCAAAGGAATGCAGACAAAACAGTTCAAACCAAGTTTTACAAAAGTGAAACAGTCACTAACAGGCAAGTTTTTTTTTTGCTTTTTTTTTTTTTTTATCTTTACTGACAGGATCCAAAACGATCAGTTGCATTCGCAGGCAAAAGGAAGGTCAAGGTGTGAATTAAATGTAGAGAACACCAGTAAACACAGTGCAGACACTGATATTACTGGATGTTTTTCTATTAAAAACTCACTTTTGATGAAGCCCATTTTTATAAATCGTAATAAGAGCTTATAATTCTTTGTAAGTTGGGAAGGATTCCCTGTAAGCATTTGTATAAACTAATAATGCCCTATAAAACTCGAATAATGCTCTCAAAGTAATTCATTGAGAATTTATAATCAATCAATCATGTTGTAAAACAAGAGTGGCTATTCATTATAATACCATGTAGTGTACTGCACAACCTTTATAACTAGCAAAGATCTGTGAATAATATTTATTCAAGAGTATGGAACTCAACTCTGTTTGAGTGGTTCTGAGTCAACAGACTTTTACATTTCAGCAAAACAGAATTTATATTGTTTGGCTCAAAAAGGCGGTTAAGCACTGTTAATACACTAAATGTGAGGTGTTGTGGAAATGATGTTGTATTAAGGAGTGAGGTAACATATTTAGGCGCAACTTTAGATCAGTCATCATCAGAGGATGCCATTGCATCAAAAATACTTTCCAAAAGCTCAAATAAACTAAAATTTCTCGACAGAAATATCAGGAAATTTGACCTTCGAACCAAGAAACGTCTGTCTTGACACAGGGTCACTTCAATTACATTTGTTCAGCTTGGTATAGTGGTCTCTCTAAAGAGGTACAACGGGAGGATGCAGGCCATGCAGAAGAATATTATTACATACTTGCTCAATGCTCCTCCAAGAACACACACTGGATATGAACAATTTAGTATGGTTAGCCTATTAGCTGCTGAATACAGAGTTGAACAACTGAAGCTAGGTCATATACAGTGGTGTTTGAAAGTTTGTGAACCCTTTAGGATTTTCTATATTTCTGCATAAATATGACCTAAAACATCATCAGATTTTCACACAAGTCCTAAAAGTAGATAAAGAGAACCCAGTTAAACAAATGACACAAAAATATTATACTTGGTCATTTATTTATTGAGGAAAATGATCCAATATTACATATCTGTGAGTGGCAAAAGTATGTGACCCTCTAGGATTAGTAGTTAATTTGAAGGTGAAATTAGAGTCAGGTGTTTTCAATCAATGGGATGTCAATCAGGTGTGAGTGGGCACCCTGTTTTATTTAAAGAACAGGGATCTATCAAAGTCCCATCTTCACAACACGTTTGTGGAAGTGTATCATGGCACAAACAAAGGAGATTTCTGAGGACCTCAGAAAAAGCGTTGTTGATGCTCATCAGGCTGGAAAAGGTTACAAAACCATCTCTAAAGAGTTTGGACTCCACCAATCCACAGTCAGACAGATTGTGTACAAATGGAGGAAATTCAAGATCATTGTTACCCTGCCCAGGAGTGGTCGACCAACAAAGATCACTCCAAGAGCAAGGCATGTAATAGTCGGCGAGGTCACAAAGGACCCTGGAGTAACTTCTAAGCAACTGAAAGCCTCTCTCACATTGGCTAATGTTAATGTTCATGAGTCCACCATGAGGAGAACACTGAACAACAATGGTGTGCATACAGGGTTGCAAGGAGAAAGCCACTGCTCTCCAAAAAGAACATTGCTGCTCATCTGCAGTTTGCTAAAGATCACGTGGACAAGCCAGAAGGCTATTGGAAAAATGTTTTGTGGACGGATGAGACCAAAATAGAACTTTCTGGTTTAAATGAGAAGTGTTATGTTTGGAGGAAGGAAAACACTGCATTCCAGCATAAGAACCTTATCCCATCTGTGACACATGGTGGTGGTAGTATCATGGTTTGGGCCTGTTTTGCTGCATCTGGGTCAGGACGGCTTGCCATCATTGATGGAACAATGAATTCTGAATTATACCAGTGAATTCTAAAGGAAAATGTCAGGACATCTGTCCATGAACTGAATCTCAAGAGAAGGTGGGTCATGCAGCAAGACAACGACCCTAAGCACACAAGTCGTTCTACCAAAGAATGGTTAAAGAAGAATAAAGTTAATGTTTTGGAATGGCCAAGTCAAAGTCCTGACCTTAATCCAATCGAAATGTTGTGGAAGGACCTGAAGCGAGCAGTTCATGTGAGGAAACCCACCAACATCCCAGAGTTGAAGCTGTTCTGTACGGAGGAATGGGCTAAAATTCCTCCAAGCCGGTGTGCAGGACTGATCAACAGTTACCGGAAACCTTTAGTTGCAGTTATTGCTGCACAAGGGGGTCACACCAGATACTGAAAGCAAAGGTTCACATACTTTTGCAACTCACAGTTATGTAATATTGGGTCATTTTCCTCAATAAACAAATGACCAAGTATAATATTTTTGTCTCATTTGTTTAACTGGGTTCTCTTTATCTACTTTTAGGACTTGTGTGAAAATCTGATGTTGTTTTAGGTCATATTTATGCAGAAACAGAAAATTCTAAAGGGTTCACAAACTTTCAAGCACCACTGTATATAATAATGTAAATGGTTGTGCTCCAGTATCAAGTGTAATGTACATATGGTTCAAAACCAGCATGGTTACAGTACAAGAGCAGGCGATCCCTCGTGTATAGTACCCAGAATAAATGGTTTTGGAAAGAGTTTTTCATGTATACAGGATTTGTTTGTGGAATAGCCTACCTCGATTAGTGCAGTCTAGTCAAACGAGATAATTTTAAGAAACTTGTAAAACAGTTTATATGGAGTAAATCCCAAATCCAATCTTATGACGTGTATAAAACAAATTTTTAATGTTCATGCAGGTGCTATTATTGTAATCTAGTCACTTTTCTGAGATTGTGCAGTCATTTCTCTACTAGTTATTTTTCTACACTCTTCAGTATTATTGTTAAATTTATACATATTATTGTCTTTTATATGTTTATTGTTGCCTGCTGTCAAGAGGACCACACTGGAAATGTGTATTTATACTTTTTTTTTTTTACATGCATGTCTTTACCAAATAAATCCATACCATACCAAAGACGTTATAAACGCTTAAAGTCATTACTCATGTGAATGTTAAGATTCCTTCCCGAAGTACTAACAGTTGTTTTTAAATAATTGTTAATAAATGTTCCAGTAGTTTAACTACTCACAATCTTTAGTTATAAAAAGTTGTGCAGTATACCACACTGCATTATAATGAATAGCGGCATTTGTGTCCCATGTTCAGAAGTTATCAAGGAATTATTTATTGCACAGTATGAGCTTTATGAGGTTTTAGAGTTTATAAAAAGTCATTACCAACTTACAGATGATTAGAAGCACAGTTATCATTTATGAATATGGGCTTCATCGAAAGTGTTACCCTCAGGTCTTTAAATATTCTTCCTGTAGTAATTAAGGGGAATTCTGTGAAAGGGATTGGACAGTTTATATTCTATCAATGAGATCACAAGATGCAAAGCTGATTTATTACTTTTCACTCGTTCAAGGTGAAGCGTGAACGTCCCTTTCAACAGTGCCCCCTTGTGAGCACCCCAAACTGTACAAATGTCTCTGTAAACAAGACAAGAAACCTGGGATGAGCGATGGATTAAGTTTTTTTTTTTTTTTAAAGTTGGATTCAGCTGGAAGGGGAAAAAAAAAAAAAGATCTAAATACATAATTGAAGGCATTTGAGGCTAAGAACAATATAATAGTGACAGAAATTATAATTTTAATTTTTACACATACATGTATCCACAGGTTTTCCTAAAGATAAAACTTATATCAATAGTTCATGTGATATACCATCTTGGCAGAGCAAAAACTAGTAACTTTTTAAAAGAGAAAATGCATGAAGGAGGAAAATTAGGATGGAAAAAAAAACAAAAGTTACAAAAGACAATCTACAGAAAGAAATGCACAGAAACCAAGGAGCAAAGTTAGCTGTATGAAATGGACTATATAGGTGTCTTTGGACTTCCTCTCATCTCTGGCTAAAATAGTGGTGCTTATAAATATCGCATCATTGTAATTGCCATGGCAACGTGCACAGTCAGGTTCAACACACGCTCCTTACTTTTCCAACGGTGACTGACTCCGTTAGCAATAACACTGTGTGTAGGCTCTGGGTTTTTAAAATTGTTTTAGGATTTTATTCATTTATCCACGTAATTATTGGTGTATTTTAGTTGCATACAGTTAGAATATATATATTTAGAAGTAAAAATCTTTCTTGCAACTCTGGAAAGTGTTGATGGTTATCTATGTGCAAAAAATATGATACTGTAGCCTTGAATCTGTCGGTTGGTTTCTTTAAAGGGGCATCACCACACAGGAAAGTCCATTCGATGTTAGGTTTTAGTAACGTCGGAATGCTGGCACTGCTGACAGACACAGCAGTAAATCAGACCTAGAGAGAGAGAGAGAGAGAGAGAGAGAGAGAGAAAGAAAATGCAAGAACAGACAGCACAGAGAAAATCACATCTCAGAATTCAAGTTTAATCAGACCCAAGCCTCTACATATTCTAATCTTGTATTCTCCTGATTACTGGGTTTATTCAAATGATTAACTTAAGCAGGCAGAACTGATCCTGAATCAGCCAGGAATTCACACACCCACTCAGTCCAATCTGTTCTTCGGTTCTCACCTGGCTCAGAGCAACAGAACAGCTGTGTATTAGAGCAGCTGACAGTTGGACTTTTTGCGTGCCTTCCCAGGTACTGGGGTTTTCCTGTTGATTTGTCGGACCAGGTCATAGAAGATCTACAAAAGCAGACAGCACAGGTCATTACGCTAGAAACGCTGAATTGAATACAACACACACCGAGCTCCATTCACATTTACTATAGAGTGCCTTGCATACATGGTCACCCCTAGCTCTGTGGGCAGAAATGTCTTCTTGATGGTAGAGGAGAACGCCCAGGCTGCTTCAAGCTGACCGGTAACTAAAGGGCTGTTCACACGACAACTTTTACTCCGGTGTAGCACCGGGGCTGCCCCGGTAGAGCGTTCACACGGTACAAAGTTATACTGGTGTAGCCCCTGAAAGCTGCTTAAACCGGTGCAAATCTAACCCTGCTCGGGAGGTGGTTTAAGAAATTTACTCCGGAGTAAATGCTAGTTTGCGGGGCAGCACCGATATAAAATGGGACGTCTGAACGCTACGGGGTAGACTCGCTACACGTGAGGAGAGTTGATTACATACGGGCATTGCATAATTTGCATCCTGGTATTTTGCGCTTCCAAAATGGTGAATATCAACAACAACAGAACTGTGTGTCTTCCAGTGTTGCCAGATTGGACAGTTTTAAGTGCATTTTGGCGGATTTGAACATATTTTGGGCTGGAAAACGTCAGCAGTATCTGGCAACACTGGTGTCTTCATCCACGTTGTTTTCCCGGCGCTTGGTGATGCCATGACAACCGGGAAAAGGAAGTACATTTTCACGCATGCGCATATTTCATTTCCGCATTACTTCTATCGTATAGCACGGTCGCAAAAACTGCCGTGTGAACGCAAGTGGGGCTGCACCGGTGCTAACACGCTTCTCTCTAGTAAGCAGGTTTGTGACGTGTGAACGCTCCACAAAATTTACACCGGTGTAAGATATATCGCAACAAAATACATCAGTGCAGCATCGATGCAAATATGTGCCGTGTGAACACCCCTTAAAATAACCACTCTTTACAAACATGGTAAGCAGAAAAGCAACTCAGAATGCACAACATGTCAAACCTTGACGTGGATGGGCTACAAAAGCAGGAGACCACACTGGGTTCCGTTCCTGTCATCCAAAGAACAAGAATCTGAGACTACCAGTGGACAAAAGCTCACTGAAACTGGACTGTTGAAGATTGGAAGGTGACCAGGTGATGTTTTCTTCCATGAAGCCCAGCTCTGTGGAGTGCCCAGGCTTTTTAATTTAAATAACTACAACTTTTCCAGAACTCTGTTCCACTCATTTTGGTAGCTCATCTTCATGCCAGTCTCTTTCAGTATGTTCGCTAACAAACTCTGGGGTCTTCTGAACAGATGCATTTATAGAGAGATCATGTGATACTTAAACTGCACACTGATGAACTTCATTCTACTAGTTACGTAATGATCAGGGTGGCACAGTGGTTAGTGCAGTCACCTTTCAACTGGAACATGCATGGGTTTCCTCCCACAATCCAAAGACATGTGGATTAGACCAACTGGCTACTTTTAATTGCCCATCATTGTGAATGGTTGCCTCCATGTTAGGCCGGTGACAGATTGGTGACTTGCCCAGAGTGTACCCTACTGCTCATCCAGTGTCAGCTGGGATTGGCTCCACCTTCCCCCAAGACCCTGGTGGATAAGTGGTATGGAGCACTTGCATGTGACGTCACAGCCGATCCAGATTGTGACAGACGCCATCTTATCGGTCAAACGCCATGTTTCCGCCTTCTACTTCTGGTTCTACTTCTGCTTCTACCTTTTCTTCTGGAAAACCCTACTATATACAATTCTACTACAACGGCTGCAGCTACAAGCTCTCCCTACCTGTGCACGTTTATGTTTTGTGTGTGCATTTTTGCGTGTTGTTCGTCTGTATCGGACTTCAATATCCACTACAACCGTATGGACTTACTGGACATTGGTTTCCAGCAGAAAATGACAGTTTGTAGCGATTTCCATTGCATGCACAACATTCCGGACGAGATAGCGAGACCAGCGGGGTCTCTGTGGATTGTTATCGGGTCTGGCAGGCGAAGGAGGCGGCGTCGGGAGCGGAAGCAAAAGCGAGGCTGCAGAGCCGGCCTGTTGACTAAGCTCAGAAAACAGCTACTCAAACCTCCACTGCTAAGCCGCTACCTCTCCAACGCCAGATCCATGGTAAACAAGACGGACGATTTGGAATTACAGCTGAAATGACCTTATTCTATTCTATAATCGGCTGGTCAGTGCTATACTCAATACTTAAGTGACTTACCCATCCAGTGAGGATTTTCTTGTTTACAAGATGCCACATCTGAGTCGCTGACAAATCCTGAATTTCTGTAAAGATAACTGTCCAGAGATTTATAAGCACGCAGTGCTTCACCACTGAACAGCGAGGGAAAGTTAATGAGGTAATTATACACGTCTGGGTATTCCGCTGGCAGTTCAATATCCACTGACACGGTTGTGAAAACTACGTCCGGTAAGCCATAAGGGTCACTAATCTGTAGATCGTTTATTTTAGACATATATCTAGTTATCTGTTCATTAGAAAAATGAGCCGTGTAGTCCGTCGGTTGAAATTGATCCATTCTGTACACGAGTGCAGCAGTATTCAGCTGTGTTTTTTACCGACAAGATGGCGGCTGTGTACTTTCCGGTCACGTGACTGCAAGATCTCTATAGACCGTGGATGGATGGATGCAATGATCAACCAATTCTGATGGCAAATGACTGCACT